>NW_012267352.1:1789094-1806924 GCF_000151885.1 Dipodomys ordii
CAGCACCACATAAGCAAAAAGAAAAAAGCCGGAAGTGGCGCTGTGGCTCAAGTGGTAGAGCGCTAGCCTTGAGCTGAAGAGCTGAGGGACAGTCCCAGGCCCAGAGTTCAGGTCCCACGACCAGACCCCAATAAAAGAAAACAAAAAAAAGACTATTTAATTTGGAAAAAGTAATGTTTCGTTGTGGTTTTACTTTATATTTCCCTACTGACAAATGGCTAAACATCTTTTCATGTGCTTATGGGGTCACTTATGTAACAACTTTCACTCACTACTTTTTTTTTTTGGGTCCGGTCGTAGGCTCCTTATTCTTTAGTCCAACTTTTTGTTTTAATCCAACTCCAAACCTACCTTAAATTAATGTCAAATTATGTCTCATAATTGAAATGATAATTAAAACTAATATAAAAATAGGTACACTTAAAATTTACTGAAAATAAGAAATAAGGATTAACTCAAAAGATCTCTGTAGGTTTCTTTGACTAAAAGATGTTTTTTTTTATTATTGAAGAGTATTGTTCAGTCAAAATTTTTAAAAGTGTAAGATTGGCACTGGTGGCTCATGCCTGTATTCAAGATCTGGAAGACTGCAGTCTGAAGTCAGTCTACAAAGAAAAGTCCTTGAGATTCCATCTCCAAAATAACCACTGAAAAGCTACCCTGGAAACATAGCTCAAGTGGTAAATCACCAGCCAAGTAATCATGAGAGTCTGGGTTCAAACTCCAGTACCAGCAAAAAAACAAAAATCAAAGAGTTTTTAAAGTGCATTAAATGGACATTCTTAGCCGAGGAACACAAAGATGTAATGCCTTTGTGCTTCAAATCATATATAAAATTTTTACTGAAATAAATTCCAGGAAATGGAAAAAATATATTTAGTGTTCTCTGGTATAAAGTAAATGGAGTTGTAAATGCATTCCTGCTAATTATATGACTCAGAAAGCAAATGGGAAAAATGTTTGAGTTTGAGTAAAAAAATTAAAGTTAGTGGTTTCTCTTTTACTATTGAAAAGGGATAGAACAAGAAGGTTAAACTCAAAAGTAAGAAATGGAAGTGTTAAAGATTATAAAGGGGGGCTGGGAAGGTGGCTCAGTGGTAAGAGTGCTTGCCTTGTATGCATGAGGCCCTGGGTTCGATTCCTTAGCACCACATAAGCAGAAAAAAGCCAGAAGTGGTGCTGTGTAGGGTGCTAGCCTTGAGCTGAAGAGCTGAGGGACAGCGCCCAGACCCAAAGTTCATCCCCATGACCAACCAAAAAAAAAAAAAAAGACTATAAAGATGAGTGACAATTTTGGAACTTAAATTATATGAATATATATATTTTTTGTCAGTCATGGGGCCTGAACTCTGGGCCTGGGTGCTGTCCCTCAGCTCTTCAGCTCAAGGCTAGCACTTTACCACTTGAGCCACAGCACCACTTCCGGCCTTTTCTGAAGATGTAGTGCTGAGGAATTCAACCTAGGGCCTCATGCATGCAAGGCAAGCAGTCTACCACTGAAACCACCTTCCCAGCCCCAATTATAGGAATATTTTATCACCATGATTTTGTATTTAATGGGAAAGAGGCTCATTAAAAATATATTTATGCTGGGTACCGGTGGCTCATGCTATAATCCTAGCTACTAAGGAGGCTGAGATCTGAGGATCACGGTTCAAACCCAGCCCAGGCCCAGGTAGGAAAGTCCATGAGACTCTTATCTCTAAATAAACACAAGAAAACCAGAAGTGGTGTTGTGGCTCAAGTGGTACAGTGCTCGCCTTGAGCTGAAGAGCTGAGGGACAGTACCCAGGCCCAGAGTTCAAGCCCCATGACCACCACCACCAAATATATATATATACATATATATATAAATTGGCATTGAGACTCACTTTATTGAAGATCTGCTTTACTATTCAGGAATAATATTCATATCTCTGGGGGCAGTTTCCTCTTAGTGTGAGAAAGGCTCAGATGTAGAATATTAAATCAGAAATCTTGGACAACATAAGTAGGACTATCTGAAATATCTGCTAAATCCTCCAATATAAGAGTTTCATGGTTACCTGGTATACAGGACTTGGGGCTGCAGCCACCAAAGTAGGTTTCACTGCCACTTCCTTACTTGTTTCTTCATCTGAAGAAGAGGATCCAGAATGATAATCGGAGGTCACCTTATCAAGGGCCCTGGAAACTTTCTTGGAGATCTCATCCTTGTTCTCGTCCTCATTTTCAAAGCTGGCAACAATGAATGCATTGTTTTTCTCTCCATACCTGTGTATATAAATGTTTTTAAAATCTTCAACAAAGCAAGAAATGTCCATAAACACAATTAAACAGGCTCAAACAAGTCACTGCACCAAGGCAATAAAGGAACTATTGGAGAATTGGCTCTGAACATTATCCTAACCAGTTCCATGTCAGCCCATGGGCTGTAATTGTCTCCTTCTGGTTTATATAAGTACAAATATAAGTGATTCAACTCTCTTCCTTATTTGTTTTTTGCTAACAATAAAAACAGTATCGAAAAATACTATAAAGTAATGCAATCTATTACATCTTTTTTTCTTATTTTTTGGCCGGTCGTGGGGTTTGGACTCTGGGCTTGGGTACTGTCCTTCAGCTCTTCAGCTCCAGGAGAGCACTCTACCGCTTGAGCCACAGCGCCACTTCCTCTATTACATCTTTATATGCAATGCAATCTATTACAGAATAGTTTTTTAATGTAATCCTAGCTACTCAGGAGGCTGAGATCTGAGGAATGCAGTGTGAAGCCAGCCCAGGCAGGACAGTCCAAGAGACTCATCTCCAATTAACACCAGGAAACTGGAAGTGGCGCTGTGGATTAAGTCCCTGCCTTGAACTAAAGAGCTCAAGGACAGTGCCCAGGACCAAGATTTTGTTCAAGCCCCATTACCAGAAAAAAAAAAAAAGTGTCAAAATATGTAACCATGATTGTTATCTCAACAAAAAAGGAAAATAAATTATGCAAAGAGAGAAATTAGCATATAGTCAACACTAAAAAACAAATATTTAAAGTACAAAGGAAAACATATAAGCTATTCAAATAAATTCCACAAAATAAATATTACTAATGACTAATAAGTGTTAAGACATAGGAAATTTAATCAAACAATTCTAAATATGTAATTGAAATTTAGGAACACAAAGATTCTGCGCCTGTGCCTTGGGGTTAGTATGAGGGCTTTCTTCAAAGCAAGTGAAGCTACTAACTGTATTACCCTGACATTAGAATGAACAGCTAGTATTTCAGTAGAATTAGCAATGGATAACCTTTACACTTTCCATTTTTTTCAATTATGTACTGCTAAAACATCAAGACTAAATTAGTTACTATGCAATAATTATCTAATGTTCCTTATAAGAAGATTGCAAGTTGGGCACCAGTGGCTCACAACTGTAATCCTGACTATTCAGGAGGCTGAAATCTGAGGATTATGGTTTGAAACCAGCCCAGGCAGAAATGTCAGTGAGACTCTTTATCTCCAATAAACTACTCAGAAAAAAGCCGGAAGCGGTGCTGTCTTTCAAATGGTAGAACGCTAGCCTCGAACACAAAGAAGCTTAGGGACAGCGCCTAGACCCTGAGTTCAAGCCCGATGATCAGGAAAAAAATTTTTTTAAATGATTGCAGAAATTACCAAAAAGTTATAAAGTGCACCGAGTACATAAAAAAGCTGCCAGTTATCCTCAGACTTTCTCATCACAGGAAAGATGTTATCTATTCTGTATCCTCAAATATTGCATTAACTGATAAACTTTCGAACTATATGGCATTCTATGTACTTATCCAGCATTTCATTCTGACAGAATGTCTCAAGACTATGAAAGATGTTCCTTTGTAGTACCTCTTATTCTCTATACACCAATGAGTTATTATATTTAAAGACTCAAGGTATAAGATGTTCAATTATTCTTCGTTAGCATTGCTTTAATGTTCAGACGATTTATCTTTCTAATTATCCTTCTTTTTAATATCTTAATGTCCCCTGTTAACTTACATCAATTGCTTTTACACAAGTTCTAATTTATCTTTCTTTCAGAGGTTCTGTATGATCAACTTATACAGTGAATGTGATTTCTATTAACGTGGGGGAAAATGACAACACAGATTTTGGCAAAATTTAATCATATAAAATGTTAGGTTCATATAGTTACTAAAAGTAGCAAGATGGAAGCATATTCATTTTTCATTATTGGCCATTATTAAGTAATGAAATATCCAATTAAATACAATGTTCATATAGCTAAAGCTTTTATCTTTAAGATTTAAGACTTTTTTTTTTTTGGTCGGTCGTGGAGCCTGAACTCTGGGCCTGGGCACTGTCCCTGAGCTCTTCAGCTCAAGGCTAGCTCTCTACCACTTGAGCCACAGTGCCACTTCCAGCTTTTTCTTCTTATATGGTGCTGAGGATCGAACTCAGGGCCTCATGCATGCAAGGCAAGCACTCTACAATTGAGCCATCTTCCCAGCCCTTATGACTTATTTTAAACACTTAAAATAATGCCCAAAATGTGTATGTAATTAGATTTCTTAAACTTGGATATAAATTTTTTTCCCTGATAATTTAACATCCTTGTTATCTATTTGTGTATTAATATAATTTGGGTCTACTTAGCTTTTCTCTTGCCTGTCAGACATTTTTTTTTTTTACTTCACAGTGGTGGTTATTTTTATTTTTTATATGTTTATTGTAAAAATACTGTACAGAAGAGTTACAGTTACATGAGTAAGGTAATGAGTACATTTCCTATAGAGTATTGTTAACCTCTTCTTTTGTTTTTCCCCTTACCCTCCTTACCTCCCCTGCTGAATTATAAAGTTGGTTTTTAACATAGTTTCTTGTACACCTCTCATTGTTACAATGGGTCAACCTGTACTCTTGTGCATACTAGGGAAGAGATCTACCACTGAATTATACTTCTACTTTCTGAGCAACCCTCTTTCAAATGCTTTTTGTAATTATTTTGTGGGTTGAAAAGCTATACAACCTTAAAGAATATGTGTTAAATAAATCAACTGGCAATGATGGAAGGAGTGAAACTGATCCAGATGCATTGCACTTATAAACTGATATGTTGAACTGAAAATCTTTTGAGTAACTACTTAAAAGACTTAAACAAAAAAAAAAAGGTGGAACAGAGCTGTGGCTGAAAGTGGCAGAGCTCTAGCCTTGAGCAGAAAAGCTTTAGGGACAGTACCCTGAGCTCAAGCCCTGCAATCAACCAAAAAAAAAAAAAAAAAAAGTCAACTTTGATGTCACTGGTGGCATGCACTGGCAATCATAGCTACTCAGGAACCTGAGATCTAAAAACTAAGTTTCAAAGCCATCAGGGGCAGAAAACTTGAGACTCTAAAAGCTGGAAGTGGGAAGGGAGATGTGGCTGAAGTGGTAACATTCAGCAAAAAGTGTCAAGAGATAGTTCCCAGACCTTAAGTTCAAGTCCCAGGACCTGCACCAAAATATTAAATAAGTCACCTGGTCTCAACTAAAAAAGTGGCCAATTTAGTACAGTAGCTTCTTCTGCCAGTTTTAGGGCCCAGTTTAAAACCAGATTAAAGTGAGTCCCCATAATCTAAAGATGCTTGATATTAACACAACTAAGTTGCTTAATCTTCATTTTTCTATCTGAAAAAGAAAGCGTGGAAGAATCTTCACCTCTATAAAACTGCACCTTCTACATCTGATTTCCCAAAGCAGGAAGTTTAAAACAATGCTGGCAAAATGGGTAGTCATTTCTAGGGGTGTTTTTGGTAAAACATTACCTATTTTCACTTACACCTTCACTGCTGAAGAAGTTAAAGGCTCTGACCACCACAAGAGCAGAAAGTTAGATTTGCATCAAAAAGCAGTCAACAGAAAAGAAGTAAATAGGGGTTGGAAATGGC
Source organism: Dipodomys ordii (assembly GCF_000151885.1). NCBI lineage: Eukaryota > Metazoa > Chordata > Mammalia > Rodentia > Heteromyidae > Dipodomys > Dipodomys ordii. Next base: position 1,794,985 of record NW_012267352.1, read on the forward strand.
TTAGAGGTAGAGTGCTTGCCTAGCATGCATGAAGTCCTGGGTTCAATTCGTCAGTACCACATAAACAGAAAAAACTAGAAGTGGTGTTGTGGCTCAAGTGGTAGAGTGCCAGCCTTGAGCAAAAGAAGCCCAAGAACAGTGCTCAGGTCCTGAAGTCAAGCCCCAGGACCAGTAAAAAAAAGAAAAAAAGTAAATATATCTCAAAACCACAGAGAAACACCCTATAGGTATAGCAAGAGAAAATTGTTATGAGTTTTAAGCTTTTGGTTCATTCTATTCCTTCCTATAAATGTCTTTCCCATCCTGTCACCTGCTCCATTTCCTTTTTTAAAAACCTCCCAGTTCAAGTATCATCCTTTCAATAGTCTTTACTGATCCTTAACACAGCCATTAACTTTCTCCTATCAACTATCATTGTACTTTGTACAATTCCTAGTATAATTCAGATTATAAAACTGCTTATTCTTTTTTATTCTTTATTATACTGTGAACTACTTAAAAGAATGTTTTCATTTTGAAAACATTGTTAACATAAGGGTACCTAGTCCACAATGTTAATATGTAGATGAAACAGATCTCACAGGATAGAGCAAATTCCATTATGGAAAATATCACTCAGCCACTTGAAATACACAGACCCACCAAAAATTATTACTTATTATTATCTAGAGTTAACTTGAAGAAGGGAAAGTATGTAACCAATAAAATATAATCACTAATTTTGAGGAGTCTAGATATCAGTGCTCTACTTCTAGATCTACAGTAAACTCTTGGTAATGCTCTAGGAAAACTTTATTCAGTTCTTAAGTTTCTTATATTGTCAAACAAGAATATAACTGGCTAGCCCTTTACCATCACCCCAAGAAGGTTATTTCACATTTTTTATTATATTTTTCATTTTTATAGCAATTTTTTATTGTGATTAAGTGATTACATAAATTTCACAAATTTCCCAGTATTGTGGGATAGTGATATTTAGTTAAAGTCACAAGCACATTCTAACCTTCATGGGGTAAATTGTCTTTATCGTGGTCTATATTTTATGAGTTCTATGAGCTTTGACAATACATTTATTTCTTCCACATCGGGTGATATATACATTTCTTTCTTTTTGCTTGGTGTCAGTTGTTCCCTCTTTCCTGCTCATTCCCTCCCTCCCATTGAGTTGCTTAGTTCGTTTTGATCAGTGACTTCCAGTGCAGCTGATGGGTCCCACTGTTGTATGTTTTATCCTGTTTCTGTGTCCTCCTCCTAGTTTCCCTCCAATGTGCACATATATACCATAAAGTCCTGTATCATCACCCAAGGAGGTTATTTCACGTATTTGTTTTTGTAAAAGCCAAACCACCAGCTCCAGCTCCAGGATGCAAAGATACACGGGCAGGTCAAATACAAGAGTATTTGGCAAAATCAGTTCAGCTGTCAAACTTGCCAACTCACCGACAGCACACTTCACATGGGTCCACCCAGAGTGTGAGCTCTTTAGGCAAACCCAGATCACTGTACAAAATACAGCTGTTCTCACAGGCTTTCAGGACATCAGGATCAACTCTCTGAAACTTATTGACACGAATGCATCTGCAACAAAGTAGACTTAGATTAACACCTTTATATGAATCTCCATCACAAACTTTATCATTATTTGTGAAGGTGAGTAATCATAATACCCTGGAGAACCCGGGAGCATATTTAGCATAATTATCCTAAAATGAGAGTAAATATGAATACACGCAGCATCAAGACCACTCTGTCTAGTACAATAAAGTGTTAAGAGGAAATCCTTTGCCTCATCCATAATTGTTCTAAAAGTACAGAATCAGTCAAGGACAAAGAAACATCTAAATCACACATTTATATACCTGTCTGGGCTGGCTTTGAACTACAATCCTCAGATCTCAACCACATGAGTAGCTAGGATTACAGGTGTGAGCCAACACCCAACACCCAGAAAGGGCTTTTTTTTTTTTTAACCACTATGTGAGTTAAGGTGATAACAGAAGGAGAAGGTTTTTTTTTTTTGGTCGGTCGTGGGGCTTGAACTCTGGGCTTGGGCACTGTCCCTCAGCTCTTCAGCTCAAGGCGAGCGCTCTACCACTTGAGCTACAGCGCCACTTCGGGTTTTCTGGTGGTTTATTGGAGATAGGAGTCTCACGGTCTCTCCTGCCCGGGCTGGCTTTGAACCGTGATCCTCAGATCTCAGCCTCCTGAGTAGCTAGGATTACAGGTGTGAGATAGGAGTCTCATGGTCTCTCCTGCCCGGGCTGGCTTTGAACCGTGATCCTCAGATCTCAGCCTCCTGAGTAGCTAGGATTACAGGCGTGAGCCACCAGCGCCCGGCAGAAGGAAAAGTTTAAATTCCTATATAAATCATATAAATTTATATAAATTTAACACATTCTTTTTTTGAGCCACAGTGCTACTTCTGGCTTTTTCTGTGTATGTGGTACTGAGGAATCGAACCCAGGGCTTCATGTATGCTAGGTAAGCACTCTTCCACTAAGCCACATTCCCAGCCCGGTCTTTCGCTTTTGTTTTTTTTTTTAATGAAACAGATACTCAGGGCTACAAGTACGTTTGAAGTGATAGAACATTTGCTTAGCATACTAGGGCCTTGGCTTCAATCTCCAGTATTGTAAGAAGGGACATTTTTGTCAAACTTATACAAGTCAGGTAAAGAGTACATTTCTTTTGGACAATGTCATCCTTTCCTTTGTTCTCTGTTTTTCCCTCTCATCCCCACCTACAATGTCTAAAATTAATTTTCAACATAAGAAAAAAAGTGAAAGCCAGGTACTAGTGACTCATGCCTGTAATCCTAGCTATTCAGGAGGCTGAGATCTAAGGACTGCATTTAAAGCCAGCCCAGGCAGGAAAGTCTGTGTGATTCTTATTTCCAATTAAACACCAGGACATTGGAAGTGGTGTTATGGCTCAAAGTGGTAGAAACTTGCTTTGAGCAAAAAAGCTCAGGGACAGCACGTACGCTGAGTTCAAGCCCCACAAATGCCACCCCCCCCCAAAAAAAGTGAGAGAAATCAATAGAGGAGCCTCAGTTAATTAATTTATATTGTTGGTTGTGGGGCTTGAACTCTGGGCCTGAGTGCTGTCCCTGAGCTCTTCAGCTCAAGGTAAACACTCTGCTACTTAAGCCATAGCACACTTCCAGTTTTCTGGTGGTTATTTGGAGATTAGAGTCTCACAAACTTTCCTGCCCAGGCTGGCTTTGAACTGCAATCCTCAGATCTCAGCCTCCTGAGTAGCTAGGATTATAGGCATAAGCCACGATGCCCAGCTCAGTTAAATTTTTTTTTTTTGGGTCTGGTTGTGGGGCCTGAACTCTGGGCCTGGGCGCTGTCCCTCAGTTCTTCAGCTCAAGGCTAGTGCTCTACCACTTGAGCCACAGTGCCACTTCCAGCTTTTGGGCCTCATGCATGCAAGGCAAGCGCTCTACCACTGAGCCACCTTCCCAGACTCCAATTTTTTTTCTTTTGGGTCCGGTCATGGGGCCTGAACTCTGGGCCTGGGCGCTGTCCCTCAGCTCTTCAGCTCAAGGCTAGCACTCTACCACTTGAGCAGCCACAGCGCCACTTCCGTTGTTGTTGTTGTTTTTTTACTTTTTGCTTATGTGGTGCTGAGGAATTGAACCCAGGGCCTCATACATGCAAGGCAAGTGCTCTACCACTGAGCCACCTTCCCAGCCCCCCAATTTTTTTTTAACCTAAGAAATACCACACCTACCTATAAAATGTTAAAAGATACTACCAGAGTAAAGGTAAAAATACACACTAAGAGAAGCATTGTGCTAAAAGGAAAGGTAGGTTTAATGAAAAAATACTACCTACAACCAAGAATCAATTAAGATTTGGGTGTTAGTCCTAGTCACAGTACGTATGTATGTACCTATGTGTTGTGAGTATATTGGGGATAGAACTCAGGGCACTTGCTTGCCTATTTTGCTCTAGGCTGGTTCTCTACTATTTAAGCCATACCTTCACTTCTGGCTTTTTGCTAGGTTATTGGGGATGAATCTCACAAACTTTTCTGCCCACATTGACTTAGAATCTTGATCCTCAGTTCTCAGCCTCCTGAATAGCTAGAATTATAGCTATGAATCACCAGCGCACTAGCTTTAACTTTTTCTCAGATGTGAAGATAAAAAGTAAATATGTCAATATAAGTTAATTCACAGCTAGTAATTATACTATAAAATACAATTCTCTCAATAATAATGTGTTGCTTGGGCTGAGGATATAGTTTAGTAATAGAGTACTTGCTTAGAATACAGTTCTAGGTTCAATCCCCAGCAATGAAAAGAATAATGTGCTATGTAGTAGTTATTGTTTTTTTAAAGTTGACTGATTTCAATTTTGATTGAAAAAAGTTAAATAGTTCTAATTATATAACAACTAATGATGTTTCTAAAGTGTTATAATTCAAATGTATACTAGGCCACAGTTTTATAAATTTTTTGAATGTATTAAATCCTTAATTCCTAGCCTTTGAGTTAGACACTAAATTCACCACTGTTAAAAAAAAAAGGCAGAGTTTAAGTAACTTATTCCACATCATAAATTAGTAGTGATGAATCAAGGCTTTAAGTCTAGGCCACCAGACTCCAAAGTTCATGTTATTTAACAATACCCAGGGTTGGGGTATAGCTCAGAAGTAAAGCACTTAGGTCTGACATGTGTGAGCCTCTCAGTTTAATCCCTAGCACAAAAACTAAAACTTCACAATATTCTCTGTCCATCAATTCCTGTCTTAACAGCGTTATTAACAATAGCAAATTCTAAGTGAAAAAATGCTTTATGATGACACTTTGTTTTGTTAGTAAGATCACTCTGTTACAGATTCTAACGCTGTAGAGGGTAAGCTGGGCATTAGTGACTCCACCCGTAATCCTAGCTACTCATAAGGATGAGATCTAAAGATCATGATATGAAGCCACCCTGAGCAAGAAAGACTCATTTTCAATACCCAGCAAAAAGCTGAAAGTAGAGCTGTGGCTCAAGTGGTAGAGTGCCAGCCTTGGGCAAAAAAGCTAAGAGACAGAGCTCAAAGTTGGCATTCAAGCCTCTGTGTGTGTGTGTGTGTGTGTGTGTGTGTGTGTGTCTATGTGTGTCTCCAACGTGCCTCAGCATCAAAAGCAGTTCAAGACATGAAAATATATCTTAAGCATATAGCTTAATATATCTTTTAAATATATTCTTCACAATGAGCGATGCAGGTTCTAAATTTAAAAATTATATGTAAATATACTTAGATTTTGCTTTGCCAAATTTAGATACCGTATTTTATACTATTTTTCACTCTACACATTGACTACTTATACATTATCTACTTACTTTTCAAAAACAAGATTTTAAAACTTGCACATATAGTCTATCATTTACTTAATGTTGAGAGTTCTTTCCAAGTTTTTGCAATTAGCCTCAACCATAAACTGAAGAGACCCTCAATCCTATATTCTCATTTTTATTTCCCACGGCAGTCTACAGATTTTGCTTCTAAATTAAAAAAAAATATATATATATATTTTTTGGCCAGTCATGGGGCTTGAACTCCAGGCCTGGGCACTGTCCCTGAGCTTCTTTTGCTCAAGGCTAGCACTCTACCACTTGAACCACAGCACCACTTGTGGCTTTTTCTGTATATGTGGTACTGAGGAATTGAACCCAGGGCTTCATGCGTGCTAGGCAAGCACTCTACCACTAAGCCGCATTCTCAGCCCCTATTCAAAGTTTTAAAGTGATTCTTTTGGTCACATGCCAATATCTTGTTTGACTATCTTTTCCCTTTTAGTTAATGGAAATGAAATTGTACACTGTCTGACCTTGAAGTATTTAACTTGACTGTGCCTCCTTTTTTCACTAACAGTAGCTTAGCACTTCCAAATCCTTCACCCAATGTCAAATAGATCATCGTAAAAAGCCTCAATAGCTCTAACTCACAAAAAGCTATTCTATCAGATATGAAGATGTGCAGAAAAAAAATCAAATGAGAAGATGAAAAATGAGTCATGCTTACATTAACATCTACATTTCTACTTTAATTAGTCATTCTACTAAGAAATCTCATTGGATAAAAACAAGAAGAAAATATAGTAATTACCTTGGTTCTTAGCTTGTCAATAGAAAAGTCGGGCTCATATAGTTTTAAGCAAATTTAAAGTAAACCATTTCCTTGTCATCTTCCGCCTAGATCTGTCAATTAGTCTTATATTTGTCGTTAAGTGAGAGAAAGGAAGACCTCTTTACAACAAGGTATTGAATTATGATCTGCGGGGAAAACTTGGGGGACAATATACACAAATAAAAGGATTTCTATAGTTATGAACAACTGTTTCATTTTTAACTGTGTGTGTGTGTGTGTGTGTGTGTGTGTGTGCGCACGCTAATACTTGGGCTTGAACTCAGAACTTCTTGCATTCTCTGTGCTTTTTCTCTTAAGGCTGGTGCTTTATCACTTGAGCTATAGCTGTACTTTTGTTCTAGCTTTTTGATGGATAACTGGAGATGAAGAGTCTCATACTTTCTTGTCTAGGATGGCTTCAAATCATAATTATTAGATCTCAACCTCCTGAGCAGCTAGGATTGTAGGAATGAGCCATAATTACACAGCTTCACACTGAGTTTTTGTAGCACATCCACAAATGGGAAAAGCAGCAACAGAGGGCTTTTAAGCTTCTAGAATAGTGAGATATATATTAGAGAATAGGTATGACAGGTCAGGTTACTTCTAGCTGTAAATGTAACTTATAAAACAGAGTACAAAAGACAGCTCCAAATAAGAGGTATCTACCTTCTCAGTGCCAAAACAATGATGTAAGAAAGCTTATGAGAATTTGGAGTTAGACTTGAGTTCAATTCTGAAAACCAGCTAGGCATGAGTGGCTCACACAAGTTATTCCGGAAGCTAAGATATAAGGATCGTCAGTTTGAAGCTAGCCTGAGCAGGAATGCCTGAATCTCTTGTCTCCAATTAAGCATCAAAAAACTGGAAGTTTTTTGTGGCTCAAGTGCTAGAGCACTCCAGGACACCACCTGGGCCCTGAGTTCAGGCCCCCTCAGCACTGGCACAAAAAGGAAAAAAAAAAAGGAAAGGATTCCAAAGCCAGTTTTTACCAGTTGTGGATCATAGATAACTTACCTTCATCTACAATTTTAGTAGCTTTTATCACGAAGAATTGTTCATAGCATAAATAAAATCAGTCTTCTCAGTGTGAAGAACATACCAGGTATCTAATAACTAACCTTGGCTCAATTTGTCCATAAAATTTGTCTCTTTAAAACATATGTAATAATATGCTGGATGCCAGTGGCTCATGCCTGTAATCCTACCTACTTAGGAGGCTGAGGTTGGAGGACTGTGTGGTTGAAAGCCAGCCTGGGCAGGAAAATCCACGAGACTCTTATCTCTAATTAACTACCAAAAGACAGAAATGGTGCTATGGCTCAAAGTGGTAGAGCACTAGCCTTGAGCACAGAAACTCAAGGACAGTGTCAAGGCTCTGAGTTCAAGTTCCAGGAAAGGCACAAACCAGACAAACAAAAAAAGCATATAATATACTTTTACATACAAGAATTATTTCCTCAAAACCTTATATACCCATTTATGGTTGATTAGAAGTGCTTAAGAATTGTGAAAAGCCCCAAGTACCCATGCTATAGGAGTGTACTCAGTCAGGAGCCAGACTATAACCACAAGAGCCTACGAGCCTATGGCACTGGCCTCTCTAAGCAGTAGGACTCCCATCAACAAACACCTGCACTTTGATTAACTGGAGATAATCTCAGGGACTTTCCTGCCTGGGTTGGCTTTGAACCATGATCCTCAGATACCAGCCTCCTGAGTAGCTAGGATTACAGATGGGAGCTATCAGGCCAAATACCTACATTTTAAAATGAGTAAGGAGCCAGCCGATAGTTACGTATTTTGCAGATAAAACTGGCACGGTCAAGGCAGCCTTCACTCCTCTAGCCTTGTACTCATTTCAGAGTCAAACTATTTCTTCACTTAGTACAACACAACCATACAATGCAATTTGTTACCGGTAGGCCTGTCCTTTCGATGGTTTTTCTGGATACCAGTGATTTTTGTACTTCTCTTGAAGTATCAGAGTCAATTTCTCAGCAAACATCTCAACTGCCTCTTTTTTCAACTTGTCATGTTTTCGAACCAGTCTTGTAAAAAAGAAGACAACGGCAGCAATTTCATTCTTCATTTTCCCTGCAAAGATAAAACATGTTTTCTTAAAAACAAAGTATATAAAGTAGAAGATAAAGTTTTGTAAAACATTCCTCCTTACAGATTCCTCTCCTTCTTCCAGTTTTATCTTGTGCTTCACAGACTCATATCTAGAATTGGGAACAATCGTCATATTTAGGCCACAAAGACCTATTATAAAATACTGCCTGAGAATCATAGTACTTATCTTTGTGAATATGGAGCATACCAAATGGTTGCTGTTGACTGAAATAACATTAAAAGATACCACTCAAGAAGAACCACAATGATATATAGGTGTTATTATACATGTCAATACTTAGATACAACAATTGACCTTTAAAATTCAGTAAAATGATTTGGAAAAACCACACAAAAAGGTGTATTGTAGAGTCATTTTGGAAATGTTTTGCAAGTCCATAAGTTACCATATTCTTCACTCATTCCACGTTTTACCTTATGCCCAAGAAAAATGCATAGAAATGGTCCTAACAACATTATTCCAAATAGTCAGAGCAGAAACTACCCAAATGTGTATCAACTGATGAGTGACAAATACAGTGTGGTATACACAATGTAGTGGAATATTATTTGGTAATTAAAAGGAGTGAAGTACCAATATATGCCAGTTATGAGTGAAGCTTAAAATACCCTATGGAAAGAAACCAGATACAAAAAAACACACATCATATTCTATTAATATGCAATGTTCAGAATAGGTAGATCGGTCAGAATGAAAATATATTAGTGGCTTAGAGGCAAGAAAGGAAGTCAAAGGAAGAGTAATACTAGTAAATTCAAGAATATTTCCTGGGGGGCTGGGAAGGTGGCTGAGTGGTAGAGTTCCTGCCTTGCATGCATGAGGCCCTGGGTTCGATTCCGCAGCACCACATAAGCAAAAAGAAAAAAGCCGGAAGTGGCGCTGTGGCTCAAGTGGTAGAGCACTATCCTTGAGCTGAAGAGCTGAGGGACAGCGCCCAGGCAGAGTTCAGGCCACATGACTGGACCCAAAAGAAACAAAAACAAAAAAACCAGAAACAAAAACAAAAAAAAAAACAAAAACAAAGAATATTTCCTGGGACAATAAAAATATTGTAAAACTGAGTATTACTTTTTGTTGTTGCCAGTTCTGAAGCTTGAACTCAGGGTCTGGGTACTGTCTATGAGCCTCTTTTGCTCAAGGCTAGTGCTCTACCACTTGGGCTGCAGTGCCACTTATGGCTTTTTCTGAGTAGTTTATTGGAGATAAGAGTCTCACAGACTTTGCCGTTCCGGCTGGCTTTGAACTGCAATCCTCAGATCTCAGCTTCCTGAGTAGCTAGGATTACGATGTGAGCCACTGGTGCCCTGTTTTAAAATTGAGTATTATAACAGTTGCAAAACTGTAAATATACTAAACTACTAAAATGTGTTTTTAAAAAGAGGTGAGTTGTACAGTATGTAATTCACCTCAATAGAGCAGTAAAATATAAAGAAATTTCAATATTGAATTTCCATAAGTACTTTCAGGAACAGAGCTTTAATCTCCTAAAAGACAAAAACTAATGCCGGGCGCCGGTGGCTCACACCTGTAATCCTAGCTACTCAGGAAGCTGAGATCTGAGAATCACAGTTCAAAGCCAGCCTGGGCAGGAAAGTCCATGAGACTCTTATCTCCAATAAAAGCCAACCGAAAACTAGAAGAGGTGCTGTGGCTCAAGCGATAGAGCACTCGCCTTGAGCTGAAGAACGCAGGGACAGTGTGCAAGCCCACAGGACCGACAAAAACAAACAAAAAACACTAGTGAATATCCACATATATTAACAGAGTATAAATTCAAGATCACAAACAGAAAATCTAAACGAAATAATCAGATATTTGGCTAGACTTTGGCATTGCCTCAAAGAAGGAATCTTAAAATGGCAGATCTGATGATTTATCATTGATTAAGCCATAAAGGCAAAAAAAGTATCCTGGGATTGTTTTGATATATAATCTGTCTTTGCTGGATGAGCTCATTCATTTGGCTGGCTGTAAGTAACTTGGAGTTATTCACATGCAGCATTCACTAAGCAACATCACCTTCTTGTGAGCCAATTATTAAAGACATACAACCCTTGCTATGTTTAGTATAAAAATCAATTACCTTAGCAAGTCTATTTTCCTACACATTCAAGAAATATGGCCAATTCTGTTAGCTTTCTTTTGTCCAACTGTTCTTTAAGTCTCTGGTCATACTGTGAATTCTTTATTCTGTGTGCACACTCAAACAAGGAACCTCACTGTGAAATAAATTCTATATGGTTATCTGAGAGGTGTGCTGGCAGCCATACTCACCCTGATGCTGGATGGGAAGACACCCAAGCCTTTTCTTCTGGAACCCTATGCCAAATTCACTTTCTACGGTTAAACTACTAGGAACTCGGAACAGATCTGCACACAACAGTGTGTGGGCACACACAACTTTAGTCCACTACAACTGCTGTACAACCTCCTCCCAAAAAATGTGAGCTATTTCCACTTTATAAAGCTATATTTATACTCCACCACGGTAAGATGGAAAAGAAAACCCACTGGTATTTAGTACAGTTTAGGAAGAAAGTTGCTGATGGAACCACACTAACCTCCACCTCACCAAAGAAAAAAAGGAACCACACTAAAGAAACATACCAACTCTTTGACTGTGTCATTTTCTTTATTCATTAAATATGTGAAATATGCGCTACATATCAATCAGAGTTTGGGCATTTGCTTTTGTTTGTGGTTTCATATCAAAAAAAAATCAAGAAAGGAAGGAAAGAACCACTTAGTGGCTGTTTTTGGTTGTAACACAAGATGAGTCATATGGACTTTATTTTTCTGTTTGAAGGAATGATGACTGGAACAGCTGAGAAATTACACCCCCCTCCCCTTTGCCCCCAGTACCAGTATTCTAGGAGTACCAAAAGGTTTAAAAAAAGAAAGAAAAAAAGCCAATGAAGACCTAGGGCATCTTAAGTAGCCCCATTAAAAAAGCTCCCATTTTAAATATTGTTTGGTGACGTCATTCTGGGACGTAGTCACCGCCCAAAGCTGCTCCTCAAGTTCTACTTTGTTCCATAGTCCCCGGCCTTGCAGAGGAGTTTATAACTTTGTAGTTTTTTTTTTCCTCTCTCTTGAAACAACAACAGCAACAAAAAGCTAATCTCAACCGTTTCTATTAAACAAGACTCTTGATGACTGTTCCTATGGTTGGAGGGGAGTGGGAACCGTGGCGGGGTGGAGGGGGGTAGGGGGAGGTGTGTGGGGGTGAAGAGTCCTTGACCAGCCCGGGGCAGCGTTCCAACGCCGGATCCCGACCCGGAGGAGGTGTAGAATTTCCCAGGGTCCGAGAGTTGGGACTTTCTGAAGCCATCCAAACCTGCGGCTAGGCACCCGGACGCTGGGGTTTCCAGGGCGCTAGGTGCGGACGCATCCCACATCCCCACCCCACTCTGGGGAGTAGATCCAGTCTGCAAAGCTGTGTCCAACTTCTGCAATCCCGGTGGGCCCCAAGTTCAGGGGGAAAGGCCCCCCGAACAGCTGGAGCCCAACTCCCAGCTGTCGTCTGGCTCGCCAGCCAAGGATTGGCTGCATCCGGGGGTGGGGGCGGGGACACGCTCCGCGGCGGTCCTGGGTTCGAGACCCGAGGCTTCTCGTAGGCACGATCCTCTAAACAACGAACCCGGTCCCGGGATCCAGAAGTCCCCCCCCCC
>NW_012267352.1:1807204-1807714 GCF_000151885.1 Dipodomys ordii
CCCCACCTCGCAGCCCGGCCATGGCCGCCCCCCCCACCCCCACGGCCGGGTCTCCTCACCGCTCGGCGCTGCTGCTCGCCAGCTGCAGATCCCGCGGACCTGACGGTATCCCGGCCGGGAACCGAGGACGCCGGCTCGGCAGGGCCGCTCCGCCACACACCGGAGCTGAGCAAGCCCGGAGCTCGGCTGTCGCCTGCTCCCGCGCGTGCGGCTCCCGCGTCGTCGGGTCCGAGCGCGCGAGGAGAGCTCCGACCGACTGACGGACGGACGGACTGACTGACTGGCGGGCGGGCCGACGGGCGCGCGCACGAGCGAGCGCGGTCCCGAGGCGGCGTGCGAGGGGCTTGAAGGCCCGGAAAAGGGGAGGGGCAATGACCCGGGAAAGGGTTGGCGCCGCGAGGGATCCACTCGCGCGCCTGGGGGAGGGCGGGGCGAGGGGTTCGGGGGCGTGGCGTCACGGTGGCCACGCCCCTCGAGCGCCCGCGGCTGAGTGGGCGGCTCGACCCTGCG
>NW_012267352.1:1808296-1816754 GCF_000151885.1 Dipodomys ordii
GCGGGACCGGGTCCTGCCCGCGGGCCGGCCCGGGAGGCTCGGGGCCGCGTGTGGGCCGCAGAAACGAAGCCTGCGGAGCACAGGTCATTGCCGAGACGCTGCGAACTCAGAGGTGCGTCCCGAGGTTCAGAGTTAATGTTTGACCAAGTATAAATATGCAACGGGAACACGAACTCCTCGAACAAGAAGAGAAAGCCCTGCTTCTCCCCCCGGGTCCCCAGCCTTGTGAACACACTTTCCAAGACCCCAGTGTGGGCCAATAGAGCAACAGAGAGTCATGATCCCCCCCCCCCAAAAAAAAAGGAAGCTTGAACAAGCTAAACTACAACTTCCCCAAGCACTGATGGTTAAAGTTATATATTGACCAGATTCCTTATCGCCCACTAGGCCTGGGAACCTACTTTCCAGCCCTGTTTTATGGATCTTTTAAGATTTTTTTTTAAACTACTGCTGTAGGTGCATCACCTATGGCGATTCAAAATGATAATTTTGAATTGTAGTAGATATAAAAATGGAGCAGTACTAGATATAAATCTCCCAAACTAGTACAATAAATTTACTTGGAAAAAAAAGTCACCAACAGTTTTCAAAATGTGTCCAGAAATTAATAAACTTAGAACTAATGTTCTTTTGAATTTTTATAAATCTATGACTCAGCTGGTCCAGACATACAACATATTATAAAAAAAGAAATAACCATAACAAAACATGCCAAAAACCTGAACTCTTGAAAACTAAGTTTGAAAACGCAGCGTAACTGGACACTGCAAAATGGAATCAGTATATCCAAAATTCTTCTCTTTTTCTTTCTCACCCAAATGGAATTGTTTTTGTGCCTTTCAAAATTTACCTTGCTCTTCTTTAGCCCTATCTATGGTCTTCAAGTAGCCTTTCATATTTATGTGCTTCATATATTCAAAATCACAAATCAAGGAACAACAGCAAAAAACAATTGATCTAGTAAAGTGGGAATCTTTTTCAAGGAATGTTTTGAGAGGTTTTTCTGCAGTGAATTTGCCTCACACCCCTAGTTCATATCTTGAAGATTAAATCACCACAATGATGGGGGTTGTTGTTAGGTCTTTGGGATGTGATTAGATTTTGAGAGTAGGGCTTCAGAAGTTGGCGCAAGATAGGTGACCACTTTTTTTTTTTTTTTTTGCTTTTTGCTAGAGCACATAAGAAGACAGACTACAAACTAGGAAGTGCACCCTCACCATACATTGGGGAGATGTTGGCACCTTCATGTTGAACTCCCCAACTTCCAAAACTGTGAGAAATTTCTTTTATATAAGCCAATGTATGGTATTCTGTTATAGCAGTTTGGACTAAGAAATGAAGTTGATATAATTACATGTTTATATATATGTACACACATATACATATATTTTCCTTTCACGTTTAACTTTAAATGTTCACTGGTATTGTGTGTTAATAAGTATAATTTGCGTTAGCACAAGAGATTTCTTTGAAAATGAGCCACCACAACAGAGGCGAGGCTTTGCTGTGATTAATCCTCTAAATCACAGAAAGCAAAAATAATTATTAGCAAAATCTGTCACTTTTTATTTTTATTTTTTGTCATGTTATTTTTTATTAAATAACTATAAAATTTAAATTTATGAAAAGTTTATTTAAAAACCCTGTTAAAAAGTTTCTTTGGGTGCAGAGAGAAGTTCACATTAAAAACAGAACTGTCTCAGGTACCCTTTTCTCAATTTATCTGTCTAGTTTGAATCTGAATACAAAGCCATCATGTGCGTGTGTGTGTGTGCGCGCGTGTGTGCGTGCGTGCGTTGTGTGTGTGTGTGTGTGTGTGTGTGTGTGCATGTTCAAGAGCTCCAGTCCTAGAGCTTAAAGTCAGGGTCTGAGCACAGTTTGTGAGCTATTTTGCCCAAAGCTAGCACTCTGCCACTTGAGCCCCAGCTCCACTTCCAGCTGTTTTGGTGGTAAATTGGAGATAAGAGACTTACAAACTTTCCTATGCAGGCTGACTTTGAACCACGATCCCTACAACTGAGCCTTCTTGAGGAGCTAGAATTACATGTAGGAGCCACCCCTACCAGTGCCTGACCTAAAGCCATCACATTTATGGTAGACATAGAAGGATCTTTTTAATGATCAGGAGGAATGTTTAACAGTTGAGGATCATTCTATGTCAAGCAAGTGAGTTCTAAAACTTGTTAATTCTAAAAGCACTTAGGCATATTTTTTGTCAGCTTTCCATTACTATAATGGAATTCCTGTGATAATTATGAGAAAACAGTCATTTTTGCTTCATGGGTTTGAAGCATCCAATTCATGTTCATGTGAATCCACAATATTAACTCATATTGGATGACAATGGTAAGGAACAGGTGGCATGGCAAAACTGTTTACTTCATGGCTAGGAAATAAAGGAGAAAAAGCAGCCAGAGTCACAGACTCCTTCAAGACCATGCTCCCCATGACCTGAGGACCTCCTGCTAGCCCCACCTACTAAAGGTTCTACTACCTCCTAATACCGTCACCCTGAGATCAAACCATCAGTATAAATTTATAGTCTTCATTATATTTTTATTATGTAAAAACAAAGTCTCATATCTGAAAGTGAGATTGTGACTCCAGTGTAGAGTGCCAGCCTAGCAAGATGAGCAAGAGCCAGGTCTTGAATTCAAGCCTCAGAGCCACTAAGAAAAAAAAAGTCATATTACAATCTTTTTCCATGAGTGAAGCCTTGGAATCTGCAAATACTAGTTGCCTACTCTTGAGTTTGTTTCCTTGTTGAAATGCTTCTTTCTGCCACAACCTGATGGCCCAAACATGGCGACCATTTTCAGAGGAAAATACTAAAACGTCTCAAATTCTTTATTGGAAAAGTTAGAATTTGGTTACATCTTACTTAATTGGGCCATATACACTCTGAGCTCCAGTAGAGCTTGTTATTGGACCCTTCTTGTGAAAATTTTTCCTGCTATGCAGGAGAGATACCATTGTTACATTGTTGACAACACTCTGATACTCTCTGGGCCAGCAGAGAAACATGCCTTTGTTCGTGAATATGGCCTAAAAGTATTAGTAAGGGGAGGAGAGGCAGAGGGTAAGGGAGGAGAAGATAGGAAAGGAGAGCTGAAGAGAGATTGGTTGATGTTGAACAATGGGCTTGTGTGATTTTTGATGCTGGAAAATCTAAAATCTTATAAGGCCATCAGACTGAAATTGTATTCTTGAGCCCCAAACATCTATATTTTTGGCTTAAGGCACAATTTCTTTTTCTCTGGGAAACCTCAGATTTTGATTCTAGGGCTTTTGTTTGAGGGAGCCCCAGTCCCCAATAAGTTGGTTTCAGTCTATTCACAGATATAGTTAGGCTGTATTTCCTCCAAAATTCAGGTGTTGCCACAGGGATAGTATTGGGGGATGGTGTCTTTAAAAGGCACTTAAGTGATGAGAATACCCTCCTGAAGGAGATCAGAAATCCTACTAAAAGGGGTTAATGTAGGGAGTGTGAGGGCACAATACTCCTCTAGAGAATGCAGCAAGAAGGTGCTTGCTTCAGAACAGAGAATTACCCTCACCAGACAACTAGTCCTACTTGGTCTTGAACCTCCCAGCATATGGATCTGTGAAAAAAATTTCTATCCTTTATAAATTACCTAGTTTCTAGGAATTTTGTTGAAGTAGCACAAAGTTACTTAGACATATGTGAGCAGCCTTTTTTCCATGCTACAATTTATATTATGAATTAAGGGCCACATAAAGATGTAAAGGCAGTAGTTATATTGGAATGTAAAAGGTTTGGATGTGATTTGACTCCCAGCTGAAAGGAAGTTTTAAGACTTCTGAGGACATCTTGCAATCTTTCCTCACGACTTTTTCAATACAGTCAAGTGGAAGAGGGGAGGCCATAAACGTAAGGAAATAGCTTTCAGGGAAGAGTCACTCCTTTAATGCAAGCAGCATCAGTTACACCACAGAGATGGCTAGAATTAATCAAATTCCCACAGCAAGTCCTGACACTTGATGGCCTAATTAGAGTGATTATGGTTAGGCTTTAAAAATATGCTTTGTCAGCAGATGATCCAATGAGATGATGCCATAAAGAACCTATTCCCACCCCACCCCTCACCCTGGAGTAGCTTAAAACACCAACTAAAGTTAGTACACTAATAATTGTTTGTGATGTGGTTGGTAAAAATACTTTGCAGTAGTGTGCTTGTAAGAGCGCTTTAGGAGCTAATTGCAGCAAGTTAGGCTTTTCACTACTTTATGGAAAGGTTTCTATTTTGTGTGTGTGTGTTGTAAAGTATGTGTACGTGAGCGAATACTGTATTTCCAGGAGAGATTGCATGACAAAGATTTTTCTCAGTAATTTTATATTAAAGTTCTTCCAAGTGCTTTTTTTTCACAGAAGGAATATTTTTGAAAACAATAAACTAATTTTAAACTATACTAAAATACACATGGTAAAATGTAAGGAAGAAATAGAACCAAGTTGTATTGATAATTGTTTTGTTTTGCTTTTGTTTTCAATTGTAAATACCAAATTATTAGAACACTGAAGAGCTGAAATAGACTCCTTCTTATCCGATATTTAGTATAAATATTACATAAATAGATGCACGATTTTAAGACATTAAAATGTCTCACGAGGAGTGCAATTGAGAGACTACAGTTCACTTGTCCTTTAATAAGGAGGTGGAGCTTAGTCTAATTTCACTAGAGTTTTTCCACTGATATGATCTGTTGAATTAGGAAAACCCCAAATTAATGATGATTATTTTCAATATTCTGTAATGGGATAGTATTTAATTTTATTACTCTTAAGACAGGCAATTCAGTAAAGTCATATGAAAAAATGTTTAAAAATTCTTTGGTTTGGTGAACCGTCTGTGGTGGTATATAGCTATAATCCCACTACTCCAAAGGCTGAGGCGAGAGGATCACAAGTTCAAGGCCAGCCTGGGCTACATAGCGGGTCCTTACCCCCCCCCCCAAAAAAAAAGGAAAGAAAAGAAAAACTTCCTTTTTAAAGGGCAAAATTCAAAACACACTTGTCTTTACAAGTTAGAATAACACAATCTAGGGAAGACTTTTAAAAAAAGTGTAAGCCAGAAGCACCAATCTTGTTTCTTTATATTAATTTTCTTTTATCTTAATGTTTGAACTGATGACCTTATGGCTTTGAATACTGCCTTGTGAGAGGACTCCATCATTAATAGTCACAGCTCCAAATAATCCTCTAAATTTTAGATCGTGTATCTAACAGATTGATGAGTATCTCCTCTTGGCTGTCTGATAAACATTTCAGAAATGTCCCAAGATGAACCTAGATCTTCCCTGACCCTACACTTCATTAAACTTCTTCTTCATCCTTTGTGATCTTAGGAGAATTTTATTTTTGGTCGGTTGTGGGTTTTGAACTCTGGGCTTGGGCACCATCCCTGTGCTCTTCAGCTTAAGGCAAGCACTCTACCACTTGAGCCACAGCACCACTTCCGGTTTTCTAGTGGTTAATTAGAGTTAAGAGTCTCAAGGACTTTTCTGCCCGGGCTGGCTTTGAACTGTGATCCTCAGATCTCAGCCTCCTCAGTAGCTAGGATTACAGGCGTGAGCCACTGGCGCCTGGCTCTTAGTAGAATTATTTAACCATGGCTCAAGCCCAAGATTTTGGCATCAACAATAACTCCTTTCTTTGTTCCACATCCCTTAAACCATCCATAAACATCTCTCTTGACACATCTTGTGATATATGTATATATATATGTATATATATATATATATACATATATATCAAAGTGCCTACTTTCTTTAAAAAAATTTTTTTTGGCTGGGTGCTGGTGGCTTATGGTTGTAATCCTAGCTACTCAGGAGGCTGAGACCTGAGGATCGTGGTTCAAAGCCAGCCTGGCCAGGAAAGTCTGTGAGACTCTTATCTCCAATAAACCACCAGAAAACCAGAAGTGGTGCTTGGCTCAAGTGGTAGAGCACTAGCCTTGAGCTAAAAGCTTGGGACAGTGCCCAGGCCCAGAGTTCAAGCCCCATGACTGACAAAAACAAATAAATGGCAGGGGTGGGGTGGAGGTGGAGGACTGGTTCTGGAGCTTGAACTCAGAGCCTGGGCTCCATCCTTGAGCTTCTTTGCACCTAAAGCTAGCACTCTACCACTTGAGCTACAGAGCCACTTCAGGCTTTTTCTGAGTAGTTTATTGGAAATAAGAGTCTCAGGGACTTTCCTGCCTGGGTTGGCTTTGAACCACCATCCTCAGAGCACAGCCTTCTGAGTAGCTAGGATTATAGGCATGAGCCACCAGGCTTGGCATTTGATTTTTATATAGTTGACCTAATATAATCTGAAGCTGACTATTCCCATCTCCATGATGATTTTCTAGGCCAATCTGTTACATGAACTGTTGCAGCTGTCTAACTGGATTCTACGCACAGTAGTTCAGAAGGATTCTTTCATAGTGTATATTTGCTCATAGCATGGTTCTGCCCCACACTCTTTGTTTCCCATTTCACCTATAGTTAGAAGACCTTTCAGTGGTCTATAAAGCTTCTTGGTCACTACATCCTTATTTTTCCTCTTCCTTCAACCCATGTTCCCTACATGTCTTGACTCATTTCCTGCCACATTCTTCTTTTATTTCTTAGTCTGTATTAGTTTGATATTGCTGGTCTAACAAATGATCATAGATTGTCATAAAGTTAGTAGCATACAACAATATAAATCTATTGTCTCACAGTTTTATCTACACAGAGATTGGCTTGACTTAGCTGTTTTCTCTGGTTTGGGGCAGAATCTACTGCCTTGAGTTTGTACAACTAAGGTTCCAGTTTCCTTGCTACTTGTAAGCTAGAGGTCATTGTGAGAGTCTTCAAGGAATCTCTGTGGTCCTTGACTAGAGCACCCTTCATTTTAAATTCATCAATATGTGGTATCCTTCTCATATTTGGATATTTCTCCTTATGTTGCATTTTTTTTTGTTGCAGCCGGAGAAGTTAGCTTGTAATGAGGTTGCCTTGCCCACGTAATCTAGGATCATCTTTTTTGTTGTTGTTGTTTGTTGTGGGGTCTGAACTCTGGACTTGGGTGCTGTCCCTCAGCAATTCAGCTCAAGGATAGTGCTCTACCACTTGAGCCACAGCACCATTTCTGGCTTTTTAGGCTTATGTGGTGCTAAGGAATCGAACCCAGGGCCTCATGCATGCAAGACAAGCACTCTACCACTGAGCCACCTTCCCAGTCCAGGATCATCTATTTTTTATAATATAATTTTATTGTTATTATTAAGGTGTTTTGTACAGAAGAGTTTCTATTTCATAGTCTGGTAGTGAGTACACTTTTTTTGGACAATGACACCCTTTCCTCCAGTTGCCCCCTAGGATCATCTATTTTAAGGTTTGAAATATTAGTTCTAGCTACAAAGTTCCTTTATATTTAATATTACAAATGCATATATTCTAAGAATTAGAGCATTATATTATTAAAGTTAGGATATGCTATGAGTGTGTTACCAAAGAATCATTTAATTCCCATTGTGAGGAATTAAGAGGATGGAACTTTAGTAAAATTCTGGAGTTTAGAAATAAGGCTTTGAGTAGAGATTATGATTAGATAAGGTCATCAGAATAGTCCTTTATGGTTAAATATTGGTGGTTTGTGAAAGAGAAAGACATTAGAAGACCACCACACTCTAATTTCTTGGTATGTTATACCCTGCATCTCTCAGGACTCTGCTAGCAAGCAGACTATCTTAACTTCTAGAACTGTGAGCACAATAAATGATTATTTTGGGTGATTGTTGTTGGCTGTAGGGATTGAACTCAGGATTAGGCACTGTCCCTGAGCTCTTTTGCTCAAGTAACACACTACCAATTGGAGCCACAGCTCCACGTCTGGCTTTTTGGTGGTTAATTGGAGATAAGAGTCTCATGGCCTTTCCTGCCTGCTCTGAATTTCAGCCTCAGATCTCAGCCTCTTTAGCAGGCTAGGATTACAAGCATGAGCCAGCACTGCCTTAGGTTTTTTTTTTTTTTTTTTTCGGTCGTGGGGCTTGAACTCTGGGCCTGGGCGCTGTCCCTCAGCTCTTCAGCTCAAGGCGAGCCCTCTACCACTTGAGCTACAGCGCCACTTCCTCCTTAGGTTTTTGTTTTTTTTTTTTAAACTGTAAATATCTCAACGAAGTGCCTTTGTACAATTGATTTATGTCAGTAAAATATTTTAAAAGAAGAAAACATGACAGTTTTTATTGTCTTTTACCCTCTTCCTTTTGTAAGGTAATTAATATTTCTGGTACAAGCATATGCAACATACATCACATAGGGATAAAATTTTCTTCATTTATCAAATAAAATTTAGAAACCCATAAAAAGAGGATATATTTTTCTGTGCAATGCATGCCCATAGTTTTGTATATGGTATTCTATGTTTATTCCTGATATTTTAATCTCCTTATTTTTTCATTTTATTTTATTT
>NW_012267352.1:1816899-1838501 GCF_000151885.1 Dipodomys ordii
CCCCCCCCCCCCCCCCGTATGTAGACTCAGATATTTTGTTACAGAAAGGAAAATCAGACTAATGTAGGCATGGACATCTTTGGAGAACCTACTGGGCCTAGTGCACAGCCTCTTGGTCAAGCAGGTTTATGTCAGGTCTTCTTTCTGTTTGGTCACTACACAGTATATTCCATCAGTCCTTCAGGTCTCTGCTCAGTTATCACCATATCCTATTAACCTCTCTGACTAACCTTTAAAGGAGACATTTAAAGGAGACCTTTTCCCCTTTCATCCTTCTTTAATTAACTCTTTCTTTTACAGTAACCTGACATAGATTACATTTATGTATAATTGGAAACCCTTGACAGAAAAGATTGATTTATTCACTGTTGGATTCCTCCTACCTAAAACAGTTCCTGATAAGTGGTAAAAAAAATGTTCATTAAATATTTGCTGAATGAATACAAATTGTTAATCACATCTGAGGAAAATGAGTCAACCAACTCTAAATTGAGTTAAGTTGACTTAAAAACTTATTCATAGGAATACCATTAGTTTGTTAAATGCTTTTACTTTCTTTTTTTCTTTTTCTTTGGTCAGTTTTAGGGTTTGAACTCAGATCCCAGGCACTAAGCGTTTTCTCTCAAGGATAGTGCTGTACCACTTTAAGCCACAGTGCCACTTCTGGTTTTCTGGTGGTTAATTGGAGATAAGAGTCCCATGGACTTTCCTGCCCGGACTGGCTTTGAGCCCGCAATCCGCAGATCTCAACCTTCTGAAGATTATAGGTGTGAGCCACTGGTGCCTAGCTTCAAATGCTTTTTAAGGTCCTTAGTAAAAACCACTGGAAATATCTCCTGATCTGTCACAAACAAAAATAAGCAGTTTGGCCTTATTGACCATGGTGTGCCTAAACTAGATCCAAGTTTTCATCTCTCTCTCTCTCTCTCTCTCTGTCTTTCTTTCTTTTAACTGTATCTATATATCTATATATATAGTTTTTGGTCTTTATTTTGTACTGGGGGTTGAACCTAGGACATTACACTTGCTAGGCAAGGGTCTTGCCACTGAGCTACATCATTAAATGCTGGCAAGACTTTTAATAATCTGTGCTAAAATAATGAAAGAGTTTAAGATCTAGTCTATAGTTTTTCAAATCCAATTTTCCTTCTTTCAAAATCAAGACATGTCATGTTTGCCCATTTTTACCTTTTCTCCTATTTTAAATATCTTCTCAGAAATTATTCACAGTGTACACTAGATCTACAAATAACTAAAGTCAGATATTTTATTTACCTCAAAGGTATTATTCTTTTACTTTAGATTTCTTGCCTAAGGATATTAGTTTTGTTCTTTCTTTCTTAGGCTTACTGTCTTTGGAGTAAAGAATGAAAACAGAACGAGAATATGAAGGTATTGATTGCTTTTGTTTCTATTCTACTTATCAGGGGTCCAAACAAATTTTCTGAATTTAGCTAATCATAGCGCTTTGAAAAATACCATTTCCTTCTGACATTTTGTCTTCCCTTCATCATTGCTATAGTTTCATCCCATACCGTTGGTATTTGTAGTTGATCTATTAGGCAGTGTGGTTAGTTTCCTCATCTTTTCCCTCTTCCTGAGTATTATTTTTGATCATATATACAGACTGTTTTATAGTTACCCATGTCTTATGACTCACTTTCTATTTTAGATCTTTGTCAATGTCAGTGTACCTATCCCTCAGAATGAAAAAATGATTTTTAAACACTGCTTTCTGAGCTTGTGTAAGTAAGCCAGAAATTGTGATATGTATGAGTAGAGTAGTATTTGCTCAAAGCGTGATCTCTAGATCACCTGAATTAGAATTGTGGAACAGGAAGGAGAGTACTTAGTAGATTATGATTTGCTGAATTATAATTGGAGGGGTCATGGATGGGAAGCTTGGGGATTAACATTCTTTTCAGCAAGTATATCAAGTTGTACTCTTCAAAGTTTGAGAACTTTATCTGTCAAGGATACATAGACATAAATCCTAGCTTTTAAGGAGCTATTACTATATTTAGTAAGACAGCATAAAAATAACATGTATCAAATGCATGGCATAGACATTCAGTACACTTGCCCAGCTGTTAGGGTTGAGGTAGTGGGAGTAAAGATGTTAATTACTCATAAGAAGCACTCTGGGGCTATTTTTTTTTTGCACTGGTAAGCATGTGGGGGAGAAAAGGACCTTATTTGTCAGTCAAAATATAAATTAGTCCATCCAACATGGAAATTAGTATAGAAGTTCCTCAAAATATTATAAATAAAACTTCTATGTGGTTCTTTTATACCACCCTTGGTATATACATGAAGGAATATAGCAGGTAATAAAGATACCTGCACACCTATGTGTATCACAGTACTGTTCACAATAGCTATGTTTTAGAATCAATGTAGTTGCTTATTAACTGATGACCATATAAAAATGTGCCATGTGTATGCAATGAAGTGTTTCACCATAAAGAAGAATGAAATTATGTTGTTTCTGGAAAAATAGATGGAACTAGAGATCATCATATGAAATAAGCCAAATAAAGAGAAATACAAAAGGCATGTGAGAAAGACAAATAATACAGATTTTCTTTCATATGAGGAAGTAGACCCTCCCCTATCCCCCCCCAAAAGGACATAAGCATAAAAGAGGGACTGTTAAAGGGGTAAGGCAGCAGAAGATAGGAAGGGAAAAAGAAGGTGGGAGAGTAGATATAATCAAAGTTTATCTTATGCACATATGTAAAAGCAATGAAACCCATGTGAAAATTGAAAGATGTTGGAAGAAGGTAGTATTCTAAGGAAGAATACTACAGGGGACAATATGGTTAAAAAGCCTTACGTGTCTGGATGGAAATATCATAATGAAATCCATTATTTTGGACAATTTAATATATGGTAATAAAATAATTTTTATAAGAATAGCTATGAATGAATGAAAAAATTGTCCTAAATAGCAAAGAAACCAAAACATTCATTGAAAAAAGAACTCAAAAAGATTGTCTTTTTTTCATTATCAGATAAGGAAATTGAGTTCTATGCCCCATGTCTCAAAACAAGGAGGTATTGTAAAACACTAGAACTAAGTTTCCTAACTTCATGCTTGGTGCTTTTTCTATTGATCCATGAGATAACTTGGGTTGGCCGAGAACAAGGTGGGATTGTTAGAATGAGAATGCAATGTATAGCAAAGGAATACATATTAACCAACATAGCAGGAAGACCATGGAATTTGGTTAAGAAATTGCTGACAACTGTGAAAAGACAGATTAAGTTTAAATTATGAGGCGTTAAATACCAAAGTAAGACCTGTTGAAAGTTTTGGAACAACATAAAAGTAATATATCTGCCCGGTGCCAGTAGCTCATGCCTATAATCCTAGCTATACAGGAGGCCTGAGATCTGAGGATCATGATTCAAGGCCACCAAGCAGGAAAGTCTGTGATACTCTTAACTACCAAAAAATCTGAAAGTGGAGCTGTGGTTCAAGTGGTAGAGTGCTGCACTTGAGCAAAAATGCTGATTGACAGCACCTAGGCCTTCAGTTCAAACCCCAGAATTGGCAAACATACACACATAAACACACACACAAAGGTAATATATACTATGCTGGCTAAGAATAATGGAAAGCAGAGACTGACAGTTGTAAGAGGAGGAGCCTGTTTCATGATAATGAAGGTTAAAAAGAGATATGTACAAATTTAATGTTTGGATCAATGAAACCTATAAACTTGTTAAATTCTATTCTAATTCAGTAGTTGGTTCTTTTTAAAAATTTTATTTATTTATTTTTGTTGGTCGTGGGGCTTGAACTCTGGATCTGGGCACTGTCCCTTAGTTCTTCAGCTCAAGGCTAGCGCTCTACCACTTGAGCCACAGTGTCACTTCTGGTTTTCTGAGTGGTTTATTGGAGATAAGAGTCTCACAGACTTTTCCTGCCCGGGCTGGCTTTGAACCTTGATCCTCAGATCTCAGCCTCCTAAGTAGCTAGGATTATAGGCGTGAGCCACTGGCGCCTGGCTGTTTTTTTTCTTTTTTAATTTAATTTTATTGTTAAGGTGATATATAGAGGGGTTACAGTTACATACATAAGATAGTGAGTACATTTCTTGTGGAACTTGTTCCCCCCTCCCTCATTTTTCTTTCACTTTCCCTCCCCACCACAAGTTGTACAGTTGGCTAAGTTTCTAGTTTTGTTTTTCTTTGTTTGGTAGTACTCATGGCCTTATACTTACTAGGCAAACAGTTTATGACACGAACTACACCTCCAATGCTTTTGCTTTTAGTTTGTTTTTCAAATACAGCCTTGTCCAGGCCCAAAGAAACATAGGTCCCATGGCTTCCCTTATTTGCAATATCTAGTATATCTATGAGTCAAGCGGAAAAGGTCAGATAATGTGATGTCAGGAAATTGAACCCTTAGATATGTATCTTAATGTTTTTTTCTTTCATGCATGTGTTTCTAATGCACTTATAAGATTATCTCTTTGTTGCTTTGTATGTCCCTCCCTCACAGTATAACCCCTGCTTTCACTATATTTGATGTCAGTATAACTTGAGGAGGAGATGGGGAAAAACCAGCTGTTTAAAGATACAGGTGGATCTGTTGCAACAATGAGAAGTACAAGTTGTCATGTCCAAAACGAGCTTTACAACGTTGGTGCGGGGGGGGGGGGGGGGGGGAGGGGGGGAAGGAGAAAGATTGGGAATGGGGGGGGGGGGGAGAGGCTGGGAAGGGATGTGAAGGGTAAACAAAAGGAGGAGGCTGCAATGCTTGGTAAGAAATGTACGCATTATCCTGCCCATGTAATTGTAACCCCTCTGTACAGTATCTTCACAAATAATAATAATAATAAAAAAACAAATACAGCCTTGTGCTTTTTTGCCTGAACTGGCCTTAGAACACAATCTTTCTACTTCTACCTCCTGAGTAACAGGGATTAAAGGTATAGAACACTACGTCTGACCCTTTGGTTGCATTTATTTTTTAAAAGCCAGAAATTCACTTTTCTCACAATAAACCTCAGTTTAATCCCAACTTTTCCTTTTCCCAAAGCCTAACTTTCCTTATTTCTCATAATCAAATACATAATAATCAAACTTCCATTTGGGAGACTACTTAAGTACTGTATTGGATACTACTTTTTTCATAGACTTCGTAATAAAGTATCTATTTTAATAGGTCCTTAGGAATGCAAAACAGAACTAGTAAGGCATGTTTTAATATGTACAAAGAGATTTGTTTCAAATAATTGCTCCCACAGTCATCGAGGCTTGCAGGTTCTAAAGTGTGTAAGATAGATCAAGAAGTTGGAAACCTAGCAGAGCCAATGGTATAGCTCTTGTGACTCTAAAGATCTAAGAAGCAGGAAAACCCGTAGAATATCTGTTCAATTGCCAGCACGCTCCTCACAGAAAGAACTAATATTCCTATTGGAGTTAGAAGTCCTGGAAAAGCCCAATGTCTTAGTGTGGAGGAAATCAGAAAGGAAAGCTCTCTTACTTGGGAGGCCAGCCTTTTTGTTTTATTTGGGCCTTTAACTGACTAGATGAGTTACATTCACACAATGGAGAAGAACCTACTTCATTCAACATCTAGAATCAAATGTTAATCTCAACCAAAAATGTCCTTGCAGGCACACCCAGAAAAATGTTCAACTAAACAGCTAAGTGCTCAGTCAAAGTGGACACCTAAATTTAACAATCATAGTCTCGCACTGCAAGGAGTTTACAGTTTACTTTAGAAGACAGAAAAAAACTATTGACTGTAATACAATCGATTCAAAGGAGAGCTCAAATAGTATAATTCCTAAAAGGCAAAGTCAAGCCAGACATCGGTGGCTCACCCCTGCAATCCTAGCTGCTTAGGAGGCTGAGATCTAAGGATTGTAGCTTGAAGCTGGCCAATTAACCATTCATAAACTGGGAGTGGCTCTTTAGCTCAAGTGGTAGGGCACTGGCCTTGAGAACAGAGAGGCTTGGGGACAGCATCCAGGCCCTGGGATCAAGCCCCACAAGTGACCTCCCCCCCCCCCTGCAAAAAAGGACTGGACAGGGATGGGGTGGACAAATGAAGAGAAGATAAGGAGAATATAGCCAAGAATCCAATAGATATCCTACAAAATTAAGAATGAGAGGATTGGGCCGGGCGCTGGTGGTTCACGCCTGTAATCCTAGCTACTCAGGAGGCTGAGATCTGAGGATCGAGGTTCAAAGCCAGCCCGGGCAGGAGAGACCGTGAGACTCCTATCTCCAATAAACCATCAGAAAACCAGAAGTGGCGCTGTAGCTCAAGTGGTAGAGTGCTCGCCTTGAGCTGAAGAGCTGAGGGACAGCGCCCAGGCCCAGAGTTCAAGCCTCACAGCTGACCAAAAAAAAAAAAAAGAATGAGAGGATTGGGAGGGGAGGGATGTGTAAACATTTTGAAGGGTAACATTGATCAAGATATATTCAAAAATGGCAACTCCTTTTTACACCTACTTAAAGATAATAAAAAAATATGAAAAACAAAAGAAAATAAAAATTATAACATAATTTTAATGCTGTTAAACCCAACTCTATTCTTTTTTGCTGCACAAATGATTTCAATTTATTTTATTTTCATAGTTTACCAAATTAACAAGATAACTATACAATTTGATATCCCTCCTCAGGTAAATAATTAAGTTTAGGATTCCTTCTGTTTCCAAAATACAAGAAATTAGGGACAAGACTATCCATCAGTTTAGTCACTAACTATTCATTCTTGGTAAACCCAACTCTTGAGACCAAAGAAAAAGTCTGATATAAAGGATTTGTTGAACCACTACAAATTCTAGCCAGATAAAAAGGATTAAGTCCTAGGACAAGCTCCCACAACTACCAGCAATATTTGCAGAACAATGAAAGCTAAAATATTTAAAAGTGAACATTTGAGGAAATCAGTAATGATTATTTACTTCAAATTGCACTGGCTATTCATTAGAGAAGTTGAGATGATCATAAATGGGAAGGCTTTGTGACAGGATAATCTTTTTAACAATTCTTTTTATTTTTTTATTGTAAAGGTGATGTACAGAGGGGTTGCAGTTACATAAATGAGTGGATTTCTTTTTGAACAGTATTACATCTTCCCTTGATAGGATAATCTTAAGAAGAAATAACCCTTACCTCTGGATTGATTGGGCTAACAAGCACTGTGCAGTGACAATTATAGATTCTTAGCAGGGCTTACATTAAGTTTTAAACATACATGCAGGATTGTAGAATAGTCTACTGTTCTTTGTGATTACAGGTGATATACATCTGTCATCTCATCCACTTAGGTGGCTAATATGTCCAGTTCATGAGTTCAAGGCTAACTGAGAAAAGATAAAGAGAACCCATCTCAGAAACAGATTTAAAAATATTTTTAAGGGTTGAAGACATGACTCAGGTGGTAGAGCACCAGCTAAGGAACCAAAAGCATTAAATACCAAGTTTCAGCCCTGGTCTTGGACAAAAAAAAATACTACATTCTGAGTTGATGTCATAGTCACTTTTAAGTGATTTTTTTTTTTTTTTGCCAGTCCTGGGGTGTGAACTCAGGGCCTGGGCACTGTCCCTAAGCCTCTCTGTGCTCAAGGCTGGTGCTCTACCACTTGAGCCATAGTGCTACTTTTTTCTGTATATGTGGTACTGAGGAATTGAACCCAGAGCTTCATGCATGCAAGGCAACCACTTTACCACTAAACCATATTCCCAACCCCATTAAGTGATTTTTGTTCAGCAAATTTTGTTCCCTGTCCAGCTTTGAGTCAGAGAGTTCTTTTTTTGTGTGTGTGTGTCTGGTCCCTGAACTCTGGGCCTGGGCGCTGTCCCTCAGCTCTTCAGCTCAAGACTAGTGCTCTACCACTTGAGCCACAGCGCCACTTCCGGCTTTTTTCTTTTTGCTTATGTGGTGCTGAGGAATCGAACCCAGGGCCTCATGCATGCAAGGCAAGCACTCTACCACTGAGCCACCTTCCCAGCCCCGAGTCAGAGAGTTCTTAATGGGCTGGCTTCGAACCACAATCTTTCGATCTCAGCCTTCTGAGTAGCTAAGGAGATGCTTTCCAGGACAGAGGTAAATTGTGTAAAAGGGAAAGGAAGTACAGAAATTTGAAATGCAGGGTGTAGGTCTAGAAGACAAAGGAAGCCAGGGGCCTCCTGTAATCAGGAGGCTGAGATCAGAGGATCATAGTTCAAAGCCAGCCCGGGCAGGAAAATCCATGAGACTCTTATCTCCAATAAACCACTAGAAAACTGGAAGTGGCACTATGGCTCAAGCGTTAGAGCACTGGCCTTGAGCTGAAGAGCACAGGGACAGCACCCAAACCCAGAGTTCAAGCCCCAAAACTGAGAAAAAAAAAAGACAAAGAATTGGAGAGTGGGAAAAGATTAGGTATTAGAAAATGTAAGAGGGAGGGAAATTTTTCCAGTCACTGCAGGCTTGCTGAAGTGAACCAACAATAGACTGACTAATCAGGAAAAAAAAAGTCATATACATTTATTAATGTGCATGGAAGCACAGTGTGATTTAGGAATGGTATGTCCTGTTTCATAACAGCCGGGAAATGGGGGAATGTTGGCAATACGGAGAATAGTAGTGACTGACAGGGGATTCAGTAGGCCCAAAGAACAGATAGTCGTTTGTAAATGAGTCTTTCATTCGAATGAACTTAAAACCATAAAATAGCTTGTGACAAACTTTTGATAAGTACAGAAACATTGCTTATCCTTCTGTGATACAAGTTCATCTGTTCTAGTTACTGGAATCTCAGGGAGAGGAATCAAAGGCAATTGTGTGCCTTTTTGGCATACTGAGTCTTTTGATAAAAAGAGAACTATGGAGAAAAAACTTTCTGTACCTGGAGAGAAGGGAGGACTGAAATGAAATGTTGCATCTGACCAGTATTTTCCCAGAACCCGTGTTTATCACCGGCTCTAGGGCTTCAAGGTTACTTTGGGGAGCTGGAACGCTGGCCGCACAGGCCTTGAGGATCCGAAGTCCTAATGGGGAAGCTGTGGTTAGGTCTATGGTGTCTAGAGGTGGTATTCCTACAGAGGAGAAAAGGTTCCTGAGATGGAAAGGGAGACCATGATTACCACACGAAAGCGACGGAGTCCTCCTTAGGCACCTAGGAACATCCTAATTTGGTTCCATCCATCACCAACAAGCTGGTAGTGTATTGCATCTGTGAAGAAGTCAACTGGACTGTCTTATGGTTCTGGTTGCACAAAAGTGAAACTCAGCTATGTCCAAGTTGTGGAATTCATTACAACTGGATATTTGCCCAGATGGCAGAGACCCTTACTAATGTATTCCGAACATGTTCTAAAGTTTCTTTCCAATACAGACTAGCCATTGCATTGGCTCCTCCCACTCCCCCAAATACATACATATATGTGACATATATAACTTATATAAAATAAAATAAAACTTTGCTTTTAAAGCAGCCTCTAAGACTTTACTTTCCTTTTATCAGAGTTATAAGCTTAAGTGTTATATTGGAGGGTGTCATTTTCTGACACCCAACAGAGCTATCAACAGACTCTCTAAGGTAACTGTAGAAAGATTAAATCTTTTATTTTGTTTTATTTTTCTGGTCCTGGGCTTGAACTCTGCACCTGGGCGCTATCCCTGGGCTTCTTTTTGTTCAAGGTTAGTGCTCTACCATTTGAGCCACAGTGCCATATGTATGGCTTGTTCTGTGATTAATTGAAGTTGAGCATCCCAAGGAGTTTCCTGCCTGGGCTGGCTTTAAATCATGATCCTCAGATCTCAGCCTCCTGAGTAGCTAGGATTACAGGCGTGAGCCACCAGTACCCAGTTTAAGATTAATCTTTTTTTTTTTTTGCTTATGTGGTGCTGAGGAATTGAACAGGGCCACATGCATGCAAGGCAAGCACTCTACCACTGAGCTACCTTCCTAGCCCCCTTTAAGATTAATCGTATATTAAGAGAATGATAGATACCTGAAAAAAACCAATGTTAATTCCAATAGATTATTGTTATTTTGAAGCAGTAGGTTCTTTAGCATGAACATAGAACTTACACATTTTTCTGGAGGTAAGGAAAATCACCTGCAGAATTCAGTGTAAAGCAGTTTAGTCCATAGCTTTGCAGTTTGTTATTTTTGTGGTGTTAGATTATAACATAAAACACTCTTATCTAATTTCATTGCTCCACCGCTTTTTACACTGTTTTCCTTTTTGTTGGCCAGCACACTAGTTCACTGAAAGCCAAGTATTTCAAAGTGTCAAAAGAACTGCTGTAGCCCGCCAGCAGCTGCTTTGTGTTTCTTAAACATGAGATACCACACAAAGATGTCAACTTTTATTCATTTTAGATGAAATAATTTTTTTCTGAGTTCCAAATACACTATGCCATTGCCAGAATCCCATTTGCAAGTACAGTATAGACATCACTATTGGGGCTGGGAAAGTGGCTCAGTGGTAGAGTGCTTGCCTTGCATTGCATGAGGCCCTGGGTTTGATTCCTCAGTACCACGTAAGCAGAAAAAGCAGAAAGTGGCTCTGTCGTTCAAGTGGTAGAGCGCTAGCCTTGAGCTGAAGAGCTGAGGGACAGCATCCAGGCCCAGAGTTCAGGCCCCCAAAACAGATCAAACAAAAAAAAAAAAAAGAAAAAAAATAAATCACTATTGGTATCCTTATTATTCTCTATATTTCTCTACAGATTGTCATTTTCTTTTCCCCTTTATTTTCATATACCATAGACTGTAAGATAAAGATATTTGTTTTTTTTTGCAGATAACCTGTAAGTGATGAAATATCAATTATGCTGGCAATAAAAGATTAGACATTTCACACTATTTTCTTTCTTTCTTTTTTTTTGGGTCTGGTTGTGGGTCTTGAATTCTGGGCCTGGGCGCTGTCCCTCAGCTCTTCAGCTCAAGGTAGCACTCTACCACTTGAGCCACAGTGCCACTTCTGGCTTTTTTTTCTGCTTATGTGTTGCTGAGGAATCGAACCCAGAGCCTCATGCATGCAAGGCAAGCGCTCTACCACTGAGCCACCTTCCCAGCCCTTCACACAATTTTCGAAAGTCTGGGTTTAAGAGATTTTACAGAAAGCAGCAAACCTATTTGAGACTTTGAATATAGATAACTAATTTTATTTACTTTTTTCTAGTTTGAGTACTACAAAGTGAGAGATCATTTGAGGATGACAACATTCATACCTCTCTAAGAGTCTAGAGAGTTTTATTTCCATAAAGATTGGAGACAGAGTAGATTAAATGCCTGTGAAATACAGTGTTTCAGGATTTCAAGGAAAACTTAAGGAAATACATGTGAGTTGACGTTTTATTAGGAAAGACAAAAGATAAGAATTATTAAAAGAAAAGATGACTTTGATCATTAGAGTTGCAGTTTTTGTTGGTTTACTTACGTATTTAGCATTGCTCTAGATGGTTTTAGAAATCAGAAAGAGGCTCGGTTCAAAAGAGTTAGGACAAGCCGGGCGCTGGTGGCTCACGCCTGTAATCCTAGCTACTCAGGAGGCTGAGATCTCAGGGTCGCGGTTCAAAGCCAGCCCGGGCAGGAGAGACCATGAGACTCCTACCTCCAATAAACCACCAGAAAACCGGAAGTGGCGCTGTAGCTCAAGTGGTAGAGCACTCGCCTTGAGCTGAAGAGCTGAGGGACAGCGCCCAGGCCCAGAGTTCAAGCCCCACGACCGACCAAAAAAAAAAAAAAAAAAGAGTTAGGACAACCCAGTCAGGGACAACTTACCAAAGGCAACTTTGCAAGTTGATAAGTTGTGATCATTAGAGTTCTTTCTTGTATTTAAAACTAAAAGGAACAGCCACGTCAAATCATTCTGTGAGTCTGAAAGGTTTGTGTGAGACAGTTCAGATTCTGATACATAATGTTGATGGTCTGAAGGATTGCATGTTCTAATTTTTTTGAACCTGTGCTAAAGTAATTGTATAACATGAGATACTACAACTGCAATTTTCTTTAATTATATGAAGCTTCTACCTCAGAATGGCCTCAGACACATGAGTAAAGATGAACAGGTCATTTGAACCATTAGACCTCTGCCTTTGTTCGGTTTCACTCTTAGCTGTTTGTCTATTCAAATTTTTTTTGCACTTCCCTACAGCATTCTAGATTAACAAAAGAGAAAAGAAAGCCTCATGAGATCATGAACTCAGAATTATGATCCTCAAAGGAGAGACACCATCTTTCTCATACTCTAAATAGTGGAGCCATGTATGAAAAGATCTTCCATTTGGGAATAGAATGAAGTACCTTTACCTCATTCTTTCACAGTTAAAAGATGAAGTATTTTCAAAGACCATGAAATTTTGTTATTTTTAGTTTCAGTTTTACACACAGAGAAGAGGTAGATTAAGCAGTCATTTTTGCCTAAGATCATTATGAGCCAAATAGCTCTTCTAATAAGCAAGGAATTAGATTTATAAAAATATGAAAGAAAGCTTTTCAAGTATAACTAGAGAAAGGACAGTTGGTAGACTTGGACTAGTTATTTCTGATGAGATCATGGAACACATGGTTTTGTTGTTGTTTACCTATGGATCTTGCATTATTGTGCTGGAAATTGGTAGAGAAAAATAATGATGGATTCCATGTATGTGATGTACTAAGAGCTATTTTGGAGCACTGCAGAAAGATACAAAAAGAAAGAAAAGCAAAAAGTATCCGTAGGCAGTAGTAAAGATATGTTAACACCTTTTTTTTCTATTATAAAAGGCAAGACCATTTTAGAGCCCCTATTTCTTTGTACCAAAACACAATAATCTGGCATGGTTCTGGTAAACATCTTAAAAGTTCTTTCTAATGACCTCCTTTTGAAAAGACTTAACGCTTAAACAGTGACTTTATCTGTTCAAAGTTAACTGGCAACATTAAATGGTCTGATACAGAATTAAGGTTTATATCAGCATTTTATTCTCAGTTCAGTGTATTTTTTGGAGCTTCTAAAAATTGATGCTGTTATTCTTTGCTCTACTAAAACATAACAACCTAAATATTTGTAAAATATCTTCATATAGTAGTTTATTTTCCCATTTACTTATTTCTAACTTTACCACGAATTAATTTCCACTATTTATTAATTTTTATTATTTACTTCCAGTATTATTTATTAAATCTGGCTTTCTTTTTTTTTCTTTTCTTTTATTTGTGAACATACTGTACAGAGGGGTTACAATTACATGGGCAGGATAATGAATACATTTCTTACCAAGCATTACAGCCTCCTCCTTTGTTTACCCTTCACCTCCCTTCCCAGCCTCCCCCCTCCCCCCCAATCCTAAATCTGGCTTTCTTTCCTCCTTGTCCAGGATATGCTATCAGCAAGTATCCCATCTCATCTCATTTTGGCCTCATTTGATCTCTGAAGAGTAGACTCGCTATGTATTTTTCAAACTCATGAAAAGTTTGAATTTGCTTTTTTTCTGTGGTACTGGAGTTTGAATTCTGGGCTTAACACTTGCTAGTAAGACACTCTGCTGCTCTGCTACTTGAACCATTATCTTAGCCTTGAATTTTAAAATATTTAAAATCTAAAAGGTTTTTGAGAGATAAAATTTATTTTAATCACTTATTGTTTTTCATAAATGTGTTCCTTTTTATATTAATCATACTTCTAGAAATTATTTTCAAATAAAATAATCACCACGCAGAAAATATTCTCTGCCTTTGTTCTGTTTTACTCTTAGTTGTTTGTTTATTTTAGATTTTTTTTTGCACTTTCCTACACATCTTGGAAACAGCTTGTCACATCTACAAAATAGCTTGCTAGGATTTTTTAAAAAAGAAGTCTTGAATCTACAGAATAATTTGAAAAAGAATGGCATCTTAGTAACAGCTAGTTTTCTAATCTGGAAGAATAGTATTAAATTTTTTCCCCCAACAATAGTATATGATTTTCTGTGTTACAGGCTTATTATCTTCGGTCAAGTTTATCCTTAATCATTTCATATTTTTGGTGCCAGTAAAAATAGAATATTTTTTTCATTTTAATGGCATTTAAAATTACACTTTTGATTATTTATTACTAATATAGAGCAAATATTTAATCCATCATTTGACTGAAAGTGAGTCACATTGATTGGGTGATGTTATTGAGGCTCAGTTTCTCTCTCTCCAATACCCTGCTCATCTTCTCCATAGCATTGTTATTAGACAGTTTCTCTTTTTGTTATGACCATAGTATCTTTTCACTTGACATGTTTGTAGCCTTAAAGGCAGCAGGAAAGAGTGTCTGCTTATGTTCTGGAAGTCTCAGCAAAAGTCTGGTTCCGTC
Source organism: Dipodomys ordii (assembly GCF_000151885.1). NCBI lineage: Eukaryota > Metazoa > Chordata > Mammalia > Rodentia > Heteromyidae > Dipodomys > Dipodomys ordii. The sequence continues at coordinate 1,831,189 of NW_012267352.1, forward strand.
TCCTTGGACTGAGTTGGGTTAGCTTGCCCATCTTAAAGAAAACTGCCCTGGCCTGTACAGTGTAATGGGTTAATTACCTTAGGACTGTGTCCAGTGTTCTACCAGCAGTTGGGATGGGTTTAGAGCCAACAGAACCATGGTGTCTGAGAGTGCAAGTATACTGTCCCAAAGGAAGTAGAGCTGTAGTTACTAAACTTTGAGGGAATAGCTCAATAACTGTCCTCTGGGTTAATATTTCTTTAGTATAAAATAAACACACAATAAGCACAAGCAACCTCCCATTTCCTCACTTACTGCAATGAAATAAGGACTGTTAGTATACCAATTTCATAAGTTTACAAACTGAGGTTCAGAGGTGTCACATAGGCCCAGACTTATTCATGCAGTCTGTCTGATTTCAAAGGCCAAGTAATTAATCTTCCTTCTTTCCTTCCTTCTGGCTAAGTCACTGCTAAAATAATATGATAATCAAGAAATAAAATAAATTGGCCAGGTTTGATGGTTCACACTTCAAATTCTAACACTTGGAAGTTTAAGGCATTTAGATCTTGAGTTAAGGCCAAAGTGAGTTATATAGTGAGGCCCTGATTCAAGAAAAGAAAAGAAAAGACCCTGCATCTTTATATACATTTGTCTAATTTGGGGAGGGGAAGGGGAATAACAAAACACTGAATCAAGGACACAGGATGACCCATTGCAATAATGATACCAGAAGACACCATATTGGAAATGAACTTTGCAACTTTGGTGGGGGAAGGAGTGACGGAGATGGGGGAGGGAAGGAAAAGTGAGAGAACAAAAAAAAGTGGGGGTAACAGTGCTCAACAAGAAATGCATTAATTACTCATGTAACTGTAACCCCTCTATAAAGCATCTTTACAATACAATAAAATTTAAAAAAGAAAAGAAACAAGGGAAAATAACCCAATAGTCAAATATAGCAAGAAGAATATATATAAGTGCATTTTATAAATGTATTTAAAGGTGTGATATCTTCTAGTGTTTTCCTTTTAATAGATTTTATTTTTAATAGACTATTTTTAGAGTACTTTAGATTCACAGCAGAAAATTGAGCAGAAAATTAAAATAGAAGTTTCTCACATATCTTCTGCTTCCTCACACACACTCAACTTCCCTACCACCATCCCATACCAGAGTGGCATGTTAGTTATGAATGATGACAAATCTACATGGACACATAATTAATACTCAGAGTCTATAGTTTCAATCAGGGTTCACTTCTAGTGTTTTATAGTATATGTATTTTTGCAAACACACAATAGCACATATCTACAGTCACATTAGTATCATGCAGTTTGGTTATCTTCCACTATTCCCTTGTGTGCTTTCTGTTCATTCTTTCTCACCCCTAGCACCTGAAATCATTGAGCTTTTTAATGTCTGTATAATTATAGTTATACTTTTTAAATCACAAATTTGGAAGAAAATAAGAAATTGAAGCAAATATAAATAATGCCCCCAAATGTAGGTAAAATGAACACATGTCCGTTATAAGAGGCATCATAAAGTTCTTGGAGCAAATCACATTCTTGGGCGGATGGCAAGCCTGTACAATAGTTGTCAATAGTTCAATAGTTACGTTTATCAAGTGTTTATTGACTGATTTCCTTCACCCACTCTGCCTTAAATGCTGTGTTAGCACTACAATTTTAATGACTAGGTTGTGTTGAATATTTTAAAAAAATGTATCTGAGTTCACTAATAAATGGTATTTCCCTAGAGGTCAGAGTCCTGCCTGTAACCTAGTGTCTGGATTTGATAGGCTCATGTGATTGTAAGCCCTGTTCAAAGCTCCAGGGTGAATACACAGAAATGTCTTGGCTCTTATTTAGAGTCCAGTATTTTACCAAAAGAAACATCAATAACGATCATGTCTCATTTAAGAAGGAAGACTAATTGGTAAAAGAAAGGTATACTAAGGTCTATGCAGTGACTTAAAGAATGGCAGTAGCTGGGGATGTAAGAGCATGCTTGCCTAGCGTGAGTTCCAAGAGAGAAGTGCCAGGGGAGGGGAGGGTAAAAGAGGAGGAGAGAGGAGGAGAGGGAGGGAGACAGAGAGAAGATTCTTTTTTTTTCTTTTTTTGGTCATAGGGCTTGAACTCTGGGCCTGGGCGCTGTCCCTGAGCACTCAGCTCAAGGTGAGTGCTCTCCTACTTGAGCCACAGCATCACTTCCAAGAATCTTTTTTTTTTTTTTTTGAATAAGTACAGGAGAAAAAATCTGGGTCTGGTATAGGTTTTTTCCATGAGTTTTGAAAACCAATTTCTTCTTCTACCTTCCAGCTTTTTGTATGGCACCACAAGTTGTGTAAGTTATGGTGTTTAGTGAAAAATGAAAATACCTTTTTCAAACCTGGAGAATTTCAAGATGGTGATGGCAGGGCATTCGACCCCAGTGCAGGGCACTGTGTGACTCCATGAGTTAGTTGCACACTCAAAAAGCCAGATCTTTTTTGTCATTGTTGAAGGATGGCTCCAGACATATTTCTTTTCTAGGCAGTAAGATGAGAAAGGTGAAGACAAAAGGTAAATTCTGAATCTTTCTTTTTGTTAGAAATTAAATAGCTTTCCTGGAAGTCCTAACCAGTAAATGTGCATTTATATTTCATTAGCCAGAAATGAATCACATGGCAACTGCTAGCTGCAAAGTATCTAGGGGAAAAAAGCTTTTGTAACTGGGCATTTAGCTGCTTCAAAGAAAGGTGGAGTTCAGAAGGAAGGAAAGAGAGGATGCTTTGTAACAGACATGTAGCAATTAGCAGACACGATATTAATGCTAACACTTAGTATTTCATTTATCCAATACTAAGCAATAAATCATTCCAAAATTGAGTGACTTTAAATAATGTCAGTATTCAATTTGCTTTTAAGTTTGTATTTTGGCAGAGATCAGCACTCTACTCTGTCTTAGCTGGAGTGGCTCAAAACTGAAGGTTAGAATCATTTGAAGTTTTATACAAAAGTCTAGAAGTTGATTTTGGCTACAAGCTGATACCAGAAGCAGTGAGTTGAATACTTTACCAGGGGTCTTTCGTGTGCTTTCCTGGCCTCCACATAGCAGGTGGACCAGCTGCCTTTTGTAACAGCCTTGGAAGTCTTACATTGTCACTGGCGCTGTAGTGACTGGCTCACCTCAGTTCAAAGGAAGGGACCTTAGACCCTACAAATGAACAGTATAGTGTCAGTGTCAATATTGTAGAGTGTATGGAACAGGTTTTATTGAGGCTCATGCCTTTGGAATATGTAATTTGCCTCTAATTTTCTTACCCATACACTGATGTTTGAACAGTTATTTCATTTCTACAGACATCAAAGTGTCTTTCTTCTCTCCTTCCCTCCCTTCCATTCCTTCTTGCTAGAATTCTTGTATTTTTAAGTAGAAATACCCTGTAAGACTTGATATGATTTAAAAAAATTTTTTATTATCTTTAAGTAGTTGAAAAAGGAGTTGCCTTTTAACAAAGCAGTTTGTGAATACAATACATTTTGATCAGTGTCACTCCTTTCAATATTCTCACTCATTTCTTGTAATTTACATCTTCCCTCACTTTTCTTAATTTTGTAGGATCTACATTGAATTCTTGGCTACATTTTCCTCTTCTCAATTTCATTTATTTACTCTTCTCCCCTTGACTCCAATTACCCCTTTCAGAAACCAGCCTCCCCATGTTATTTTGTTGATCTTTGGCTTTACATTTCTAAGGAACAAAACTGAACTGTGGGTCTGGGAACGTGGCTCAGTGGTAGAGCACTTGCCTTGCATGCCTGAGGCCCTGGGTTCGATACCTCAGCACACATAAGCAAAAAGAAAAAAGCCAGAAGTGGCACTGTGGCTCAAGTGTAGGGCGTTAGCCTTGAGCTGAAGAGCTGAGGGACAGTGCCAAGGCCCAGAGTTCAGGCCCCACGACTGGACCCCCCCCCAAAAAAAGAAAAACAACTGAACTGTGTTTGCCTAATCAAAATGTTTCAGTACTTTCCACTAAATTCAATAAAATATTTTGGCTCCTTAGTTCATAAGATGCCTCATTTCCCTCTCCAGTTATATATCTTTATTTTTCTATTTTTCACTGACTGTAAGTCCATTGTATGGCATGTCTATTCTACAAACATACCAACTTTTTATTCTTCTATCTTTTGTACATGTATTTCGTTCCTCCTAGGGTACTTATTCTTTAGTGCAAATTGACCAAACCCTGCTTATTCTTTACTTCTCGGAAGACCTTTAAATAGGTGATCAGATAAGACAGCATACATCGCCATCTTTCCCCATTCAATTATTATTTATTTCTCCTTTGAGTTCTTACCAGTTCAATCATCACGCTAGATCTCCTACTGTTGAGCTTGGTATTTTATGATAAGTTGATGAGATACATATGACTATCATCTCCATTTTAGTGATCAGAACTGAAGCCCAAGTTTCATAAATTGCATACCCAGGCCTGCATTTCAGTTGCACAGACTCCAGAAATCGTATTTTTATTCACTGTGATCCAAATGATTTGGTAAAAGAGAAAGAATCACTAATTAGGGTTGTTATAATTGATTAGGAAGGAACTTCGTGTAGGCAAGACAATTTAAGCAGGTCTTCGAGGGTCCAGTTTTATTGTGTGATAAGGCCAAGGTGGATATTGTAGGTGGTGTAACAGTGAACAAAATCAGAGCTGGAAAAGCACTCGTACATTCTGGAGATGATGAGTAATTGAAGAATAGGATGTGGAGGAGTTAAAACTTGAAAGGCAGGTTGCATCATTCTGTAGGTAATTAGAAGACATCAACATTGTGTTTTGTTAAGAGGAGACTCTATCTGGGCTTTTGAAAGAAAAAATACACAGGATAATTATAAGGAGTCAGTTTGAAGTATTGAATAAGTCATACAATACTTTTAAGTAAATCTTATATTGTTTATTTATAAGATAAACATGCAAATAACCTGATCATATATGTGGTGGTAGTGGTTGTTTTTTTTTTGAGGGTTATATAAGATAATTCATATAAAAGTACTTTGTAAACTACAAAGGGCTATATAAAAACTAGGATTTTTATGATAAGTTTTCTGCTTGGTTCTGGGGTAACTGGGAGATGTACCAGTAAGCAGCAGGCAAATAGAGCATTTAGGAAGTGGCAGATATCCAGGTAAAAAGTGACCTAAGTCTAAAAGAGGATATAATCATAAGTTTCTGTTTAACAAAGGGAAGTTGTTGGTTTGTTTGTCATTTTGTGGGGAGGTGATCAATATTGGTGGCCACTCTTAGGGCCTGGGTCATGGCAGACAATTGTTCTATAACTGAGCTACATTCCCAGCATCTAAAGGCAAGTTTATATCGAATTATATTTATAAAGATCCTAGATTTTTTAACTCATGACTCTAGCTGTACATATCTGTTGATAATTCTCTCTCTGTCTCTCTGTCTCTCTCTGTCAGTTGTGGGGCTTGAACTCAGGGACTGGGCACTGTCCCTGAGCCTCTTTGTGCTTAAGGCTAGTGCCCTTCCACTTGAGCCACAATACCACTTTTGGTTTTTGAGTGGTTAATTGGAGATAGAGTCTCACGGGGACTTTTCTCCCCGGGATGGTTTTGAACTGCGATTCTCAGATCTCAGCTTCCTGAGTAGCTAGGATTACAGATGTGAGCCACTGGTGCCCGGCTTCATTCCTGTCCTTATATATATCTTCCTATTAACTATGCCTATTATCTATCTACTTCTTTATAGTCATGTTTATTAAATACTAGAAATACAAAATTTAAACATAGATTCAGTTAAGATTATGGCTGCAGAGAAAGATGAAATTTCATAAAATATTACCCTAGGATGGCTGAGTGTTTATTAATTGAGATAGGAAAGAATAAATATTTTAAAGAATAACAGGAATTATGAATGTGATACATTGTCTATTAAAAACTCATTGTAGTTGTTCAAAAGCTTCTTGAAAACAGGGACATAATGTAAAGGTAGAAGGAGCCCATGGTCAGAGAAATAGATTCTGAGATTTTTGCTTAAAATGCTTAGAGTTTTGGATAAGACAGTTTAGAATAGAAAGAAGGGAAAAAGAGAATAGAGAGAAATGTTACAGAAAATGACTAAGGCCAGACACATAGAGCAATGCTTCTCAAAAGCTTTACATATATAGGAATCACCTGAGTATGTTATTAAAACAGAGATTCTGATTCAGAATATCTGAAGTGGGGCATGAGAGGCTGTGTTTCTAGTAAGCTTCTAGGTCACAGGAATATTGCTGGCTCATGACCACACTGAGCAGTAAGGCCTTTCAACCTGGCATATTGAGTTGTGTTAGAAATTTCAGAGGTAGAGGTGGGTTTGTGTGTGTGTGTGTGTGTGTGTGTGTGTGTGTGTGTGTGTGTGTGAGAGAGAGAGAGAGTGCAAATTCTAGGGAAATAGAGTGAGAGAGAGAAAGTCAGAAAAAGAGGTAGCTCCTTAGTCTAAAGATAACAAATAAGCTGTGGATTTTGGCAAGAAACCAAAATGTGTAAATGAGAAAATAATTTAAGTAGATGGAAGATGGAGGTCAGATTATAAATGATAGGCAGAAAAACATTGAACAATCTTTGAAAATCTTCCAGTGGAAAAAGTAAGAAAAAGACATAAGATAATGTATAGCTCAATGGGGCAATGATTTTTTTTTTTTTTTTGTCGGTCATGGGGCTTGAACTCTGGGCCTGGGCGCTGTCCCTGAGCTCTTCAGCTCAAGGCTAGCACTCTACCACTTGAGCTACAGCGCCACTTCCGGTTTTCTGGTGGTTTATTGGAGATAAGAGTCTCACAGACTTTCCTGCCCGGGCTGGCTTTGAACCGTGATCCTCAGATCTCAGCCTCCTGAGTAGCTAGGATTACAGGCGTGAGCCATTAGTGCCTGGCTCTTCTTCATTCTTTATCTGTGCCCCCTATTCCCTAAAAAGGCAACCTTCCCCCAACCAAACAAAAAATGACTCCCCCAAACATAACCACCACCACCAACAAACAACATGTCTCCATTTCTTGGAATTTCTTTTGACACATAGTACTTTAGATGTTGAGGAGTTAGGAACTTATTTTTTGCAGTTCTAGAGATGTGGACATCCATGAGCTAGATGCTGGCAGATTTAAGATCTACTTCTTCATCATAGATAGTTGATTTTACTGTGCTCTCATTTGATAGAAGAGCCAAGCGAGCTCATTGTGGTTCCTTTTATAAAGATATTAGTGGGGGCTGGGAAGATGGCTCAGTGGTAGAGCGCTTGCCTTGCATGCCTGAGGCCCTGGGTTCGATTCCTCAGCACCACATAAGCAAAAAGAA
>NW_012267352.1:1838551-1863681 GCF_000151885.1 Dipodomys ordii
ATTCCTCAGCACCACATAAGCAAAAAGAAAAAAGCCGGAAGTGGCACTATGGCTCAAGTGGTAGAGCGCTAGCCTTGAGCTGAAGAGCTGAGGGACAGTGCCCAGGCCCAGAGTTCAGGCCCCACGACCGGGCCCCCCCCCCAAAAAATAAAGATATTAGTCCCATTCATGAGAGCACATGGCTTAATTGCCTCTCAAAGAACCCACTTCCCTCATTGTAGGAGTTTGTTTTTTGAGGGGTGGGGGAGGTGAGCAATGAATAAAAAGAAATGTTGAAAAAATATGTCAAAATGTCAAATTTCAGTTTGATGACAAAGTTGGGGGAAAGGCCCTCCATGTGGATGGCCAACACTATGTAGGATTTAAATTTATGGCAACATAGAAATAATTCTTTTGCCTGTTTTCTATTGGGGACTTCATCCAAAGACTATGTAGAACAAAACTTCATAGCCCAAACAGTTGACAACACAAGTGTTCTAGCCAGTGTCAATCAGTACTTACAGTCTGGGCCATAGACTAATACCATGGGTCACTTTGGGCCTGAGCCCCAAGCTGACACTGAAAAAAAATCCATAGAACCTTTTGGCCAGTAGTTTCTCTAATAGGTCTGGAATGCAGGCTCTGTAGGCATCTCTCATATTTTCCTCTTCATTCTACCTGTGCTTTCTGTGAGTCACCTCACTGTTTCTCACTGCTCACCTCTCCCACAATCCTTTCTGTGGGTCTTTGGCAATCTTCAGTTCTCTTTCATATCCTCAGTATCTTTATAGAACTCCTGATGAACACAGCTTTTCCTTAATATCACCATACCTCAGGCAATTTTCTCTACAGAAGCTGGCCATTCTCACTTCATCTTTGTCTTTGAGGCAGGAGATGGTAGTCACTAAGACTGTCATTGTCACTTCTGAATCTTGACTGTCTAGTAATACCCTCTTTCTTTGAGTTGTATGGTACCTAAGTCTAAGTCATGCTTCAATGAATCTGGCCATTTCCATAATCATTGAGGACTATGATAAATAGTTCCTCAACAGAAAGAATATGAAATGAAAATGTAACCAAAAGAAAACAATTATTTTAATCCAAAGCTCTCGTAGTCTGGTCACAGTTGGACATTTCTCACCGGTCTTTTGTGATTACAATTAGACCTTGTAGACAGACAACTTGTTCATCAGACAGCTGAAAATTTGATGAGTTTAATGCAAAGATGCCTCTCCCACAGGATTAACAATAATGGTAATTATTAGCTAGGAGATTGGGCTACTCTTCAAAGGACTCAGATAGGTCTGTCTTATCTATATGGTTTGGCTTCTCACTATATGATGGCTGGATCTGCAGGGTAGTATATCAAGAGCATTCCAAGAGACCTAGGTGTTAAGGCATGGGATTCTTTGAATTTCACGTCATTTCTAATATGTCTGCTGATTAAGCAAGTTATACAGAATAGGCTAGATTCAAGGAGGAAAATTTGTCTCCACCTCTAAACAGAAGAGTCCATGATCATATTACTGAAGAGCATGTGGGACTACGGGACTGAAAAGGCAATATGGCATATGCTAGCAAAAATGTGATTTAAATTAAATATGATATAAACTTAAAGGTGATATAACTTAAACCACTTAAACAGGTCCATAATATGAAATGAGATTGAGGAAGTAATCTGCAGTCTTCCACCAAGAAAAAGCCCAGGTCTATGTGAATTCAAAGCTGAATTCTATAAGACTTTTAAAAGTTGGACTAATACTGAATCTCCTTAAACTTTTCCATGAAATAGAAAAAGAAGGATCAATTTCAAACTAATTTTTTGATGCCAGCATCACTCTCATCCCCAAGTCATGCAGGGATCCAACAAAAAAGAAAACTATCAACGGATCTCTCTGATGAATGCAAATGCAAATCACTTAATAAAATACTAGTAAATAGAATAAATACTAGCAAACAGAATTCAGTAAGTAATCAAAAAATCATACATTATGATCAAGTAGGTTGCATCCAAGAGATGCAAGGCTGTTTTAACATACACAAATCAATAAAGGTAATACGTTACATCAACAAAGCCAAGGACAAGAACCACATGTTCATCTCAATAGATGCAGAAAAAGCCTTCAACAAAACCCAACAATCATTTATGTTAAAGAATCTGGAGAAGCTAGGAATAGAAGGAACATACCTCAAAATAAGGCTATATATGACAGACCAACATCTTCATAGTGAAGATGAAAAACTAAAAGCATTTCCTCTAAAATCAGGAACAATGCAAGGATGTCCACTGTCTCCACTCATCTTCAATATAGTCCTAGAATTCCTAGCTAGACCAATAAAGCAAGTAAAAAATATAAAAGGGATTCACATAGGAAAAGAAAAAAATCAAACTATCTCTATTTTCAGATGACATGATCTTATAACTAAAGAACCCACAAGACTCCATCCCCAAACTACTAGAGCTTATAGATTACTTTGACAAAGTAGCAAAATACAAAATTAACCTATCAGTAGCCTTGCTGTAAGCAAAAGCAGAGAGGGAAATCAGGAAAACAGCCCATTTGCAATAGCCTCAAAAATCATCTAGGGATAAACCTAACCAAAGAAACAAAAGACCTTTATAGTTAAAACTATAAAAACTTGAAGAAAGAAATCAAAGATGACATCAGGAAAGCTCTTCTATGTTTATGGATGGTTAGGATTAATATTGTAAAAGTGGTCATACTGTCAAAAATAATCTATAAACTTAATGCACTCCTCATCAAAATCCAATGAAGCTCTTTACTGAGATAGAGAACAATACAAAATTTCATATGATACAGCAAAAGACATAGAGTAGCCAAAGCAATTCTAAGCAGAAAAAGTATTCCTGGTGGTGGTATCACAATCCCAAACCTCAAGCTCTACTACAGAGCTATAATAAAAAAAACAGTTTGGTATTGGCACAAAAATAGGCTTGAAGTTCAATGAAACAATGCGGAAGACCTGGAAATAAAACCATGTATTTACAGTTATCTAATACTTGATAAGGATCCAAAGATAGACAGTGGAAAAAATAATGCCTCTTCAATAGTTGGTGTTGGGTAAACAAGACATGCAAATGCAGAAAATAAAAGTGTATCTCTGTTTGTCACCATGCACAATTACCAACTCCAAGTGAATCAAAGACCTCAGTCAGACCTGAAACTTTGAAATTACTGCAAGAGGGAGTAGAAGAAACCCTAGAACTCATAGGCATAGGCAGAAACTTTTTGAAAAGTCCCAGGGCACAGCAGATAGTAGAGAAACTTGACAAATGAAATTAAACTAAAAAGTTTCTGCACAGTAAAGGACACAGCTATTAAACTAGAAGACAGCCAAATGATTGGGAGATCTTTACCAGCAATAAACTGATATCATCATAATATCCAAAATATACAAGGAGCTCAAGATAACCCTTCCCAAAGCTACTAAACCAATCACTAAATGAGCAAAAATGCTAAGGAGAAACTTCTCAGAAGAAGATGAAATAATGTCAAAAAAACACATGAGGAAATGCTCATCATCCCTGGCCAAACTCTGAGATTCCATCTCACCCCATTGTGAATTCAAACAACAAATGTTGGTAGGAATGTGGGAAAAAGGCTCCCTATTGCATGGCTGGTGGGAATGTAAACTAGTACAACCACTCTGGACAGCAGTCTGGAGGTTCCTCAAAAAACTAAATAAAGATCTTCCTATGACCCAGCCATACCACTCCAGGGTATCTACCCAGAACATCATAAGCCAGGATACCATAAAGGCACTTGTACATCCATTTTCATTGCTGCACTATTCACAATAGCCACGTTGTGGAAACAGATGAGTGGATCAAAAACCATGGTACTTATACACAATGGGATTTTACATAGCCATTAGAAAGAATAATATGCCATTTGCAGGGAAATGCATGGACCTAGAACAAATCATCATAAGTGAGGTAAGCCAAGCTCAGAGAGACAAATTCGCATGTCTTCTCTTTATATGCAGAAACTAGATCTAAAACACACGGGGACATAATAAATTATACAGGTCTCTAGGGACTCACATACAGTGATACTAAAGGAGGATATAGAGGAGAAGAACAGAATGGTATAATGCATCTGATCATACAAACTAGTATTTATTGAAATGAACTCCAGCAAAGGGAAATAAGTTTTTCATTCTTTTGCTGGTTTTCTTTTCTTTTGGTTGTGTTTGTTCACTTTTATGTAAGGGAAGGCATAGAAATGGAAGGACAGAGGGTGAACAATTGTAGCAATGGTGGACACTGAACTCTCTCTCTCTCTCTCTCTCTCTCTCTCTCTCTCTCTCTATATATATATATATATATATATATACACACACACACAAAACCTGTCTGTCTGTGGATGGGGATGGGAGGGAAAAACTGGGAGAGAGTGAGGGAAGGGGTGACACTGTCCCAAAAGAAATGTACCCTTAAGTAAAGAAACTTATGTAAAGACTTAGGTAACTGTAACCCCTCTGTACATCACCTTTATAATGACATTTTTTTTTTTGTCGATCATGGGGCTTGAACTCTGGGCCTGGGTGCTGTCCCTCAGCTCTTCAGCTCAAGGCTAGCGCCCTATCACTTGAGCCATGGTGCCACTTCCAGTTTTCTGAGTGGTTTATTGGAATAAGAGTCTCAGGACTTTCCTTCCCAGGCTGGCTTTGAACCATGAACCTCAGATCTCAGCCTCCTGAGTAGCTAGGATTACAGGCATGAGCCACTGGCGCCCAGCTTATAATAACAGGTTTTTTACAAAGTTCAAAGCTAAATTTGATTAAGTGCTTTTAAGAGCTATTCACACCCATAACAAGTGAAACTTGCAAAAAGTTTTATTTTCTTTATTTGAATTTCTTTGTTTTTTAATTCTTTTTTATGTATTATTTGTAATTTTGTAAGGCTCTTTAATTATTTTTTATATTTAACAGAGTCCAAATAAACATATAGGATGTTATAAACGCATTGGAATGTAACAAATATGATATAACTATACTTATTTTACTTTTCTCATTTCCACTTTAGAGGAAGTAATGTCCTCCCGTCTGTTCATGGTTAGTCTTTCAATAGTGTCTTTGTAGCCTTGCTAATTTCTTCTTGGACCTCATCAAATCTCTCATGTTCACTCTTCTCTTGTATTTGCTGTTTTCTTATACATATCCTCACATCTCAAGAATCATAAACTTGATTTGGCTTGATACTTTTCTTTCAATTTACAAAAACAACTTGTTGATTTTTTTCTCACCTCCCAATTTATTGTTCAGATTATTGGACACTGAAATTTATATCACTGTATTAAAAATAGGGTGATAAAGGCTTTTTTTTGTGTGTGTGTCTTTGTACTTGAGATGAGGTCTTACTATGCAGCCTAGGCCAAATTCAAAATGAGGTCTTCCTATTTCTGTCTCCTAAGTACTGGCATCACAAGTAAGTATGAGCTGGCCCAGTGAATAAGATGTATTATTTATTTTATCTAGTAGGAACTTCAGGATCTTTAACTTTTTGGTAATATTTAAAATGATTCACCACACTCATGTTCTTGGTATTATTCAAGGACATTTTAAATTCTAGTTTTTCTATATTGCTTCTTGGGAACAACATGATTGATCAAGTCCTAGAGAATTAGGAGTCAAGAATAGGGTAGTTTTATGATTTGAATGTGGTTTATATTCTTTTTTTTAAATTTTTATTTATTTATTTATTTTTTATTGTGAGAATATCGTACAGAGGAGTTACAATTACATGGGCAAGATAACGAGCACATTTCTTATCAAGCATTGTTGGCTCCTCCTCTTTGTTTCCCCTTCCCATCCCTTCCCATACTCCTCCCTCTGGTTTATATTCTTGATAGGTCCATTGGTCCCTAAGGGGCTGCTTATGGGAAGTGGTGGGATCTTTGGGAAATAAGCACAGTAAGAAATCCTTAGGTCATTGGGAGAATGAGCAATTTCTCCTGCAATCTCTGTGGTAGTTCTTGTGTGCCCTGGTTGGTAGTTCTCACCTGAGCGTTACTGTAAAAGAAACAAGCCTGGCCTTGCCATCTTTTCTCTCTGTTGTTGGATTGATATGTGACAGCTAGCTCTACCACCTGTTATTTGCTGTTTGAAGTGCTGGAAGAAGTGCTCTACCAGCAGTTCTACCACCTGTTATTTGCTGTTTGCCTTCAGGTTTCACCAGAACTGAGCTGCAGTATGACCCATACCCTCAAGCTTCCTATAGCATGAGCTAAATAAACTTATAATCTTTATAAAGCTAGCTTTTTCAGGTATTTCATTACAGTAACACAAAGGTGACTAATACAGATATATACTGGTTTACTCTGGTTATTCTAATAAATTACTACAAAAATTGGCAACAGCCATAGAACCAATAGAAAATTATTGCTTTGCATTCCTGGAGGCCAGAAAAATCAAGAGTTAATATCATTGGTTTGAAATCAAGGTATTTTTTATTTTAATAAGTTTTTTTTATTGTGAAAATACCGTACAGTGGGGTTACAATTACACGAGGAACGTAATGAGTACATTTTTTTATCAAGCATGGTTGCCTCCTTCCTTGTTTTTCTCCTACCATCCCTGCCCTCCCATTTCCACAACTACATCCCCCTCTCCAAGTTGTAAAGTTCATTTTTTGACATAGCATCTTGTATATCTAATTGTTGCAATGGGTCCACCTGAATCCCTGTTTAAATCATTTGTTTTTTCCCTTCTCCTCCCCAAATTATTACCAAGGCCATGCTTTGTCTTGGGGTTCTAAAGAAGAATCTGTTTCTTTTCACTTCCAGCCGCTGGTAAATGCCATCGTTCCTGGGTCTGTGATCACATCACTCAAGTGCACATGTTCAAATCCTCTTCAGTCTTCACATTGCCATCTCCATGTGTGCCAAATTTCCCTTGGTCTCACTTTTCTGATGAGTATTGAGGGCCTATGCAAATAATCTAGGATAATCTCCTAAAATCTAGCTCCTTAATTTTTTAGGCACATATGTAAAGACTCTTTTTTCAATCAAGGTAATATTCACCAGTTTTAGGGATTAGAACATGGCTATCTTTTGGTGAACCATTTTTTCAGCATCATATTGAAAACTGACCAAGAAAAATTCAACTTTATTGAAAGTCATGGATAATTGACTGAGGTGGGCCTAGCTAATGCAAGAAAATAACACGAATTTCAAAAAAGAAATCTAAATCCTTGAAAGTGCTTTACAAAAACATGGCTGGAGACTAGAGTCTGAAAGAAGAAAATGGCACCTTTGATAAGCTTAGGATGCGTAGAAGGAAGTACCTGTCATTGGCATGGGTTGCCAGGAGAGAAATAAGAAGAAAGAAACTTCAGTTCTGATAAAATGGAAAAAACAGCCTTATATGAAAATCTACCTTGACATAATAATTATGACATAATTAAATCTTGTTATCCCGGGGAAAGACCTCTCTAAATCAATCCGAATTTTGATTTATTTCAAACTAATAATGGTAACATAAGCCATTCATCATGATTTCCAAGTGCCTGTTGTAGAATAGAAGCTATATAGTTAGTGCATCATTAATTAATTATGCTAAATTTGGAAACTCCTAAAATTCTGTACTATAGTGCTTGACTCTGCACTTATTCAAGAACTTTAATTAAATGAAATTTAATGAATAAATGATCTCATAAATATAATAATCTTTAGGACTTCAGCCTGATCTCCCAAAGTTATGGTGGTTTCCAGAGGCTCCTTTGAGTACTGCCCTGTCATAGAAAGTATACTTGATTGCATAAATAAGTGGTCATTTACATCTACTGCTCATAGAACCTAATTTATACACTGCTGTTTTTTCTTTATTTCCTTTATTTCATTTTTCATATTTTACCTAAAATGGTAAGAATTTTAAATGTAGTCAATTATTAATTATAGTAAAAATATTTCACATTATTATGAATTTGCTTGAAAATACAGAGAAAGCTTTTAGTATTGAGCATGATATACTGAAAGTTAAAAAAGAATAAAGTAAATAATTATATCTATATCTATCTATATCATGATTGCTCCTGAAGCAGGAGCTATTGATTTCATTTTCATTATCTCATGAAACAGAAACTGAAGGAAGAAAAATAAAAGTTCTCTACTATTCAGGTAACAGCAGCTTCAAGTAAAAATTTTTGTCTCATTAAAAACATTTAAAGGAAGCAGCTTATCTTCTTGTAAGAATCATTATTCTCAGTTTTAGTTTATCTTCGGCAGTTTTTACCTTTTTAGAAAGTTCATTCTGTGCAATTTCTAAGAAGTACTTCTTTAATGGGAAGGATTTATGTTAAGTTGGTTCAGGGGAGTAGACAATTGTGGAGCCTTTTTAATGGACTTCAAAAGATTGTTGAGTAATTAAATAGATTTCTTTTCCCTTAGACTATTCCATGGCCTTAAAAACACTCTGCTGAGCATGTAAAATCAATTTCCATTACTGACCTTGACCTTTGCAGTTTTTATAAACATGTTTTTTCCCTGGGCTTGGAATGTGGTTCAAGGGCCACAGCACAAGAGAAGAGGATCAGGCAGGTTCTTTACAGTGACAGTTATTTCTTTTGCAGTAAAAATATTCTTTTCTCACAACATCCTTTCAAAGTGTGTTATAATTTTGTTCCTCTGTTTTGTACTATGTATGTACATTTACATTGGAATATATAATTATAATGCTTTGTAATTGGAAAAGCAAAATTATATATTGATAGTGAGTGATGTTTTCATATAGGTATACAACATGGAGTGATTAAATCTAAGTAATCACCTCACTTGCTTATCATTTCATGTGTGTGTGCATGTGTTTGTGTTTGTGTGTGTGTGTGTGTGTGTGTGTGTGTGTGTTGAAACACTTGCAATTTACTACCTAAGTTATTATGGAATTTTACATTGTTGTTACTTTTTCTGATTGTAGTTACTGTACTAGTGCATAGCTCTCTAAAGTTTCTCAATAATTTTGTACCCTTGGGCCACAACTTACTTTCCTTCTCTCATTCCCCCATGTGTGTATTTGTAAGTCCTTTTTTTTCCCCTCTGAAATAAACCTCTGTACTTTGTTTGCTTTGCTAAATGGTGTTTTTCCATTTCCCATTCCAAGAAAGTAGCCAAACCATTGTGTTCTTTTGCCCCCTGGGCTTTAGATTGCTGAATGGAAAGCAAATGTTGCCAGCTGACAACCTGATTCCATTTTGTTGTTTTATTTAGTTTGGTTTGGGATGATTAGACCCATGGTAGTGATTATGTCACATCTCACAGACTAAAAGAAAAGAAAGAGTTGGGAAGTGCTAACAAGTAGAGACAGAACTGACTGCAGGTTTCAGTCTTAAAGAGAAGGAAGAGAACTTGGATGGTTTCCAAACAGGTAGTAAAGGTACTATTTGTTAACCCACCTGGGAGTGCATGCAATAGGACACTAGGAAAGAAAGACTCTAGGAGCTATCATCTTAGAACTTGGATGACAAAACCCTTGGTCCAAGGTATCAGAAATACTACTTCCCAGAGGTTCTAGACCTTGTGAGCCTGAATAATGACAGTATTAATGGAGGTGGGAGACATATACTTTCCTTTCAGTATTTTAAACAGCGGAAGATACAGATACCCCTGATTTTCTTTATTACTTGGAAAGTGAATCGAGGTGAGATTTCCAGAAGTAATTGCAAGGGAATTTCCTGTCAGGTGATTGCTGCTCTAAGCAGCTCAAATTCATTTAAATCAAGTAAAGAAATGTAATACTTCTTATATACAGGACTATGGGTTATTCCTTTGCAAAATGGTAGTTATTAAACTTACATTGCTCACTTGCTTTTGCATTAAGTCAGATGACTAGTATAAAATGACTATGTTAAATAGTGTACATGCAATTAATTGCCTGAAGGTATCTAGTGCTAGGGCTTTTATAGAAGCATAATACCCACTTTTTTTCCCCTTTAAACTTGGTACTCATCCTGGAGCTCAAACAGTGGGCCTGGGCTCTATCTCTGACTTTTTCCTTTTTCTTTTCCTTTCTTTTCCTTTCCTTTCCTTTCCTCTCCTCTCCTCTCCTTTCCTTTCTTTCCTTTTCTTTCCTTTCCTTTTTCCCCCCTTAAAGCTAGTGCTCTACCTTTTGAGCCAAAGCTCCACTTCCGTCTTCTTGGTGGTTAATTGGAGATAAGAGTCCTATAGACTTTCCTGTCTGGATTGGCTTAGAACCAGAATCCTCAGATCTCAGCCTCCTGAGTAACTAAGATTACAGGCATTGGAGGACCACTAGCACCTGATATTCACAATGCCTACTTCTCATACTTAAGGATTTTGTGTTTTAATTAGAGATTCCAATTAATCATGCAAAAAATTTAACAACAGGTTCAAGCAAGGAATACTGGCAGGTGAGTCATTGGGGGAACTTGATATGAAGAATTTGGAGGTAGGAATCATAAGCTGAGCTAGAAACTCTATGGCAAGCTTAGAAGAGAGATTACAACGTGAGAGGTGAGAGGAATTTTTATATAATGCTATCATTAGAACACTTTTTCTGAGACACAGTCATAAGTCATTTGGACAAAGCACAGGTTTTGATTTTTTTCCTCCATAACTTTTTTCCATTTAATTTTTCTTTAAAAATCAAAATTATGGATATGTAATGTTTAAAGAATAAAATAATAAGATGATGCAAGACAAAACAAAAACTCCACAAAGCAAGCAAAAAAAAAAAAAACTAAACCCAAACCAAAAACCTTTCCTCTTATTTCCTTTTCTCTATTTCTCTTTACCCAGAATCAACCACTTTCAACTTTTCTTCTCTATTTTTTTCAAAATATGACCTTCACATTTCTAAATGATGTGCTGATGTTTCTTTCTTTTTTCTTTTTTTATTTATTTTGCTGGTCCTGGGTTGAACTCAGGGCCTGGGTGTTATCCTGAGCTTTTGTTCAAGGCTAGTGTTCTTGAGAACCAGTCACAGCATGCATCACTTTCAGCTTTTTCTGAGTAGTTTACTGGAGATAGGAGTCTCACAAACTTTTCTGCCCAGGCTAGCTTTGAACCGCAATCCTCAGATCTCAGCCTCCTGAGTAGCTAGGATTACAGGCGTGAGCCACCAGTGCCCAGCTTATGCTGATGTTTCTATTTTCTTTTTTCAGTCATTTTCTATTAATATTTACCTTCCACTGTGGAGTGTGATCATTTTTCTCTATTTCTCATATTTATACCTTACCCCTTACCCCATCACATGAATTATTTTTCTTTTCAACATTCTATTATATTTAAAACATAATTTATCTTAATGAAAACTTATTATGATGATGAAAATTCTATTCACAGGTATACTTTATAGAATACAATTATACAAACATGATTACTCTTCTTCATATCTATATTTTCTTTGAGCTAAATAGTTTTCCTTAAGTTGTGTTTACATTGTTCCTCTGTGTATCCATAACTTTATGTCAATTGTTTAACTTGCTTCCTACTCATCAATTCTGTGTTCTAATATTATGTAGTCCTGAAGTACTGCTTTCTGAAGGACAATAACTTGCATATTGTGAAAAGATTGAACGTAAATCAGCCACTTGGTGATCCTGAGTGTACTCTTGCACTATTTTGTGATTCTCTTTACATGTGTCCCAGGTGTCTGGGATAAATATTTTTGAATTTTTAATTAAAAAATTTTCTTCACAACAGGCAAAGGCCTAATATCTAAAATATACTTAGAGCTCAAAAAACTAAATCCCCCCCAAAAAACAAGTGTCCAAGGAAACAACTATGTCATTAACAAGTGGGCTAAAGACTTAAAGAGAGACTTCTCTGAAGAGAAAATAAGAATGGTCAATGGATATATGAAGAAATGCTCAATTTCTCTGGCCATGAAAGAAATGCAAATCAAAACAACGAGGGCTCCTGGGCACTGTCTCTGAGCTTCTTTTTGCTCAAGACTAGCACTCTACCACATTATCCATATCTCCATTTGTGATTTTTTTTTTGGTAGTTAATTGGAGATAAGAGTAAGACTTTCCTTCCTGGGCTGGCTTTGAATTGTCACCCTCACATCTTAGCCTCCTGAGTAGCTAGGACTACAGGTGTGAATCACTGATGCTTGTTCTGATTGTTATCAAGATGATGTACAGAGAGGTTACAGTTACTTAAGTCAAGTAATGAGTATATTTCTATTTATTTAATTTTTGAGTACACTTCTTTCCATCCCTTCCCTAGCTCTCTCCCAGTTTTTTTCATGTCTTTTGAGTATTAAAGTGAGTCATTTCTTGATGCACTTGCCTCTGTTAAATCTACACTATGAGTTCTGAGTAAACATTGGCAGTTGGCAAATCACATTTGTGTTTATTTTTCTGTTTAGTGGTGGAAGTTATTGCTCCATCCTCATTGTTCTTTTTCTCCGAATTTCTACCCCACCTAGAATTTGTACAGCAGGATTTGGTATCTAATTATATAGTGTCATTTTGTTCTCACTTGCTTCGGAAAGTCCCACTCCCCTCACTACCTCCTACCTGCCTCCAGTAAACTCAATTGTGATGGCTTAGAAGATAAAAGTCATGCTTTGTACATCTTTGTAACCCCCACAATGCTTTTTGTAAAGGCAGTCAGGTAAGACTCTCGGGGCATGAGACGCAACTATGCCATGTGCCACCATTTACCTTGTGCCTCCTCTGTCTCAGGTGCTACGCAGGTGCTTCACACCTCCTCCTATAAATCCTTCAAAGGAATGAATGTTTGTACTTCATTTCCTAGTCAAATCTGAAACAGAGCAGGTAAATAGCATTCCCAAAGCTGTTATGCATCAGTCTAGACTTGAAGTGAGTGTCAAGCCAGGATCTGAACCTGTGTTCTTTCTTTGTACATCAATGTGTCTAATTCTCAGAGCTTGCTAAGAGTCTGTAGATTGAAGACATATACAAGCATATGATAGCAGCGTTATTTAGCTTTTCTATAGATCTATAATTTTGGAGTACTTATCAACATGGATTCAGAGTCCTTTCTTGGGGACTTCAATGTTGACTTTGTCCTTTGGACAATCAGGTGACCAGCTTTCTGAGCACATGTACTTGAGTCCTTAGTGCCATTGAGACTTGGTGAGGGACTGGCAGGGTCAAGATACCATCATTGAACATCCTGGTTCTGACATCCTGAATCTAACAATAACAGATCTATTATCCTGCCTTACAGCCCATAACTTATTCTTAATTTCCTTTTTCTGTATGACATCACTCCTTCATTTTAAACACAAAAATCTTTCTATGACATAATGATGGGAAAACGCTGAGTTTTCAAGTGTCAAAGGAGTGCCAGAGACACTTTATTTGTCATGGAAGGATGTAAATTCTTGGATCTTTGCAGATTCTAGTGGTTTTCAGAGGGAAGCTTGCTGCTTTCCTTAAGACAGGCCACCAATAGGAGTGATTTCTGATGATGCAATGCTGATATTTTTGTACCATTCTGGAAAAAGGAAGAGGTGGAGTTTCTCTGGAGCCAGATGAACTCATTAGTTCTCACCCAGGCTGCTTAAGCAATTATGGTGAAACCAAATCACATTACTTCTTTTTTTTCTTCTGTTGCTCCTGATAAAAGCCTCAACCCCACTCCTTGTGCCCCACAGGGCACTCGGCTGGCCATTATTTCTAACACCACAGATGCTACTTCACTT
The DNA here is from genome assembly GCF_000151885.1 of Dipodomys ordii. Lineage (NCBI taxonomy): Eukaryota > Metazoa > Chordata > Mammalia > Rodentia > Heteromyidae > Dipodomys > Dipodomys ordii. The sequence goes on from NW_012267352.1 coordinate 1,852,187, forward strand.
TTGTTTCAAGGCTGCAACCGTCACTGTGTAAAATAAGAACTGTGGGGGAAATAACGTACACCTCTCAGTCTCGCTACTTCAAAGGTACCTAGCAACCCTGTCTCCAGGCAGGCAGCACGCATCTCCCTGGTAGTTTACTGCCCACTCACAGCAGAGGCGGCGTACTCTCTGCAAATAGCCCATGTCTTTGCTGGTGCCAGCTTGGCGGTGGGGTGGTGGTGTCATTTGGTGTCCTTAGGGATGTTGCGATCTTATTCTGGGAAGAGTAGAGCAAAGCAATGACTATTTCCCCCAAATTGTTTGTGGAATTAGAAATCAGGTCAAGCAGTTCCCTGTTTGGAGTTTCATAGTCTAAAATCAAAAGCAGTGTTTTTCAGTCATTGTGGTTTGCCTGTTTGTATCATGAACTGTCCAGAATGTTCTGAATGATTAAAAAAAATAAAAGGCTGCTTCTCAGGTACATATATGTGGTAAGGAAACCTGGCCATTCTGTCCATTCGTCAACAATGATACTTGTCAGCTGTTCCCACATCTATCTCTACTAGTGTCAGCTGAGCAGAGGAGAGCCTTCCTAGGTTTACCAGTCAGCCCAGAGCACTGACCATTTCAAGTTTCTGTATCAGAAGGTATTAACATATGGATACTTAGACTTAAGATTTGTTTGGTTTCTGTACTTGAGAGATTTTGTAAAGGTTCATTGTTCCTTGAATTATGTATGTATGTATGTTATGTGTATATATATATATATATATATATATATATATATATATATATATATATATATATATATACGTATATGTGTATATATATGTGTGTGTGTGTGTGTGTGTGTTAAACCTCTCTGAGGAACGAGCTTTGGAAAATGAAAGTTGCACCACTTTTACAGGCAAACAAGGCTTTCCCTCTGTCGTGATTGTGAAAAGAAGAGATGTGTCCCTGGAGCTCCCAGCACTAGAACCTGGGTTCGCCTGCCTTAGGGAAAATGGACATGATAAAGAAGTAGAAAAATGAGTTTAGTTACAGTTTTGGCCCAAACTAGAAAGCCTGCTAATAGCAATGATCAAAATTATAGGAAAGATTCCATAGAGGCAGGACTGATTTTCATTCCCAGCGCAGAGGAATCTTAATTTTGAAGGCCTCATTATAGAAAAACTCAGGTTCCTGGATAAAGCTTGATTAGGCAAACTGTGAGTGATGCTTAGAGGAAGGATGATCTTAAGATATAAGAAAGGGAAAGAGGTTTTAGCTTCCTAGAGCCATTCACTCCTGGTATAATGATTGAATTCCTACTTTGTGCCATGCTCTCTGCTAGCAAGGGAGACAAATGTAAATGAGAAATCTTATCAACAAGCTCATAATCTGGAGGATAGTTTAGTAAAAACCCAAAGTAGGAATAAAATCAGGTATGTTGTAACACAAGTCTTTGCAAAATGCCTGGGGCCTCAGATGGAAATGTGAGAGCTCTTTCAGGAGATGAAGGGTAGGGAAGAAAGTTGGGCGCATTTAACTTTTAAGAGTAGACAGGCTGATGAATGGTAGCTCAGATTGGTAATCTTAGTTACTTAGGAGGCTGAGATCAGTAGGATGTGGTTTGAGGCTAGCCCAGGCAAAAATTTCATGAAGTCTCCATCTCAACCAATAAAAAGAGAGTCATGATGGTGGTATGTGACTGAATCTCAGCTATGAGCAACATAAATAGGAGGGTTGCATTACAGGCTACCTGAGGCATAAACACAAGACCCTATTCAGAAAAATAACTCCAGGGAAAATGGGTCATGTCCAGGGGAAATAGCTCACATTGGTAGGGTGAATGACTCTCAAATAAAGTCCTGAACTCAAAAGGGAAAAAAAGAGAGCTGTGTTTACCATACTTACAAACTATGTTTAAAAGGATGAACCAAGGCAACAGTGATACTCATGAGATACTATGTTAGAAATGAACTTTACAACTTGTGGGGCGGAGAGTCAGGAGGGAAAGCAGGAGAAAGCAGTGGAAGGGCTAATAATGTTCGACAAGAAATGTACTCATTTCCTTACTTATGTAACTGTGACCCCTCTGTATATCACCTTTACAGTGAAAAAATAAAGTTCAAAAACCCATGTTTAATGACTTCTAACATTTGTGAAAATTTAACTCTCAGCTCTGATGCTGTGACTATCTCTTTTATATCATAAAACGAAGGATTAAATTGGGACATGTAGATAGCTATGTTTTCTAGTCATACTAAGGAATATGAGCTCTTTCTATAAAGTAAGATAATTTGAAATACTAATTAATACATTTTCTTTCTATTTTGTTTTATGATTAACATACATTTATAACATGAGGGGGTTTTGTTGTAATAAGTCAGTAGACACATACAGTACACTTTGAACAAGATCACATCCTCTACGATGTTCCTCTACCTCCACTTGCCTTCCCACTTTTTAGGCAGCTCTGGTGGCATTTCATTATGCTCTCCTCAAAAATAAACACTGGGGTCCTTTGCAATGCTCAGCTCTGTAATCCCTTTCCTCCTCTCCTTTAGCAAGTCTTCCCATCTAAGATGTTTTTCTTGTCTTATGTATTTACACATTCTCTCATCAAAGAAAGTTCTAAAACTTTGTTTTTCTTTGTCTCAGATTTTTTTGTATTTGTGAGTAAAACCCAAATATGTCTAAAGAGCTAAGCACGACATTTTAACAGGTATTTAGAAAGTTTTTTTTTTCTGAAAAACACTGACTCTTTACATGGGCCCAAAAGTTAACCTAAAATCTTTGCTTCATTTTGCATCTGTCTCCTTTGCTTTTAATCTCTTGCCTGAGTCATTCTGGACACTGAGAATCGCAGGATTGATTGGTAACATCTTTATGACAAGGCCTCAAAGCTAGGTTCAAGGGGCATTACAGCCTCTCTGGACAGATCACACCATGAAATGAGAACCATTCACTTACGATGATGAGGCTGTATGCAGCAGCAGGAGCAGTTGTCCCACAAGGATTCAATTGCTCTCCTCAAGTGATGACAACTTCTCTAGAGCAGGTTCAGAATCACAACTGAGATAATAATAAAGCAGACTACACTTTTGTGACTACCTAATTATACCTACCTTTCACCTCCTGCTCTGTTTTACCTAGCATGACTCTCTCTAATGTTAGAAAATTCCGTGAGCTTTCTATTATATGCCTGTACCTATGGCTGGGTGTGTACTCTTTTTCTTTATGCCTTTGCCAATCAGAATCATAAAAAACCCCACCAAACAAACAAAACAAACAATAACAAATGCTGGCCATGGTGTGGGCGTATGTATGTATGGGCATCTATCTGTCTGCCTTTGTATATTTCATTATTGTAAAGTATGAGTTGTTTACTGTCATGATCATGTGACTGACTGGGAGCTGTAGTTCACTGAACCTGCATGGTGTCAAAAGAGAGCATCCACTGACTCTAAGTCATTAAAGGTAACATTTTAAAATTCAAAGTAAGTTTCCATTAAATATATATATATATTGAATTATTGAAGAATAATCTCAAGGATTATTTGATTTGAATTCTAGAAAAGGGAAAATTATGGAGAAAGTAAAAAAAAGATGAGAGGTCTCCAGGAAATAAGAGAAAGGAAGAATAAATAAGCAAAGTTAATAGTCAAAACCCATAGAAGGTATAGCACCCAGGATGAACTCTAATTTCACCTATAGATATTAGGTGATGTTAAACAAAATTTATGGGAGGACTTGTTTTTTTATTAATCTCCTGAAGTAGGATTTAGTAGGCTAGACCAAAACAGAGATGTTAGAGAATTTTAGGGTAACAGCCTCAGCCTCTAGAGTTCCAACAGGCTAAATCCTAATATGCTAACTAAAGAGACAAGTAGTGGAGGACAAAGAAAACACATTAATTTAATGTGACTATGTCAGGACAATAAAGGGATTAGATAACCTCAAATTCTTCTTCAGTGGGACAACAAAAATTCTAAGAATAGGTAATCTTGATCATGCCAGTGGTCTGATGGATCATTATTTGAGTTCTGGTTCTGTGTGGGATTTTAGAGAAGTTATTATCATTTTTATCTCCTGGGAAGAACACTCTGGTCTCCATGAGATGATTGCTTCTGCTGCAGGATGCAGCTTCAACATCACGGGCCATTGCCTTCCTTTGGGGAATGATTAGTTCTGTGAGGCACACTGTTGCTTGGGGGTAGTTTCAGTCCCTTCTCATAAAGATGTTATTGATAGTTCCTGTCCCTAGAACTCAAGATGATGGCAGGTGAGAAACTCAGGAGGGAAGTTAGAGAAAGAAAAAGATTCAGAAGGTACTAAGTTTGGTCAGACACAAGTACCCTTCTTTATAGGTAGTAAAGTTACAGATTGCCAAATTAAACTCAAGAAGAAGGGACAATTTTCCAGAGAAACAATCAGCATGATAAGGAAGTTCTCCTCTCTTAAGAAAATAACTTTGACATGATTGTTTCTCACCCTCTGCTTACTTCAGAATCTTACATAAAAACCAGTCAGACCTTTAACCTAATCTGTGGTAATTTTGTCTTTTGACTGTGATCATTTATCAATGAAAATTCATCCATTTTAAGCAATATATGTTGTTGGTGATAGGCTGATCATAGTGGGAAAAGCTGAAATGGAGAAAGGGAAAATTCACAGTTTTACTGTGAACATGAAACTGGGCTAAAAAAATTAAGCCTTCCTAAAAAGGAAAATAAACAAGTCTGGAAGTTTCTGTGAATATTCATGTCTAAGTACATGAACAGGGGTTTATGGAAACAGAGGATTCTTTGTTACCTATAAATGGTATTCTGGCCAATAAACTGAACTCACATAAAGATCAAAGAGCACATCAGTGAAGATAATTGCAGTATAACAGAAGGGATTTATATAAACTAGCCATTATGAGTACGTGTTGAAGAATAGAATATGAGAATTTGGACTAATAATTCCCACAAACAGGTATACTTGGACTTTAATGGAATCCTCTAGTCATAAGATAACAATGCTATATTTCTAACTCACTTCCTTGCTACCAAGTAGTTGTGGCCAAATCACTTTTAAGACCATATTCATACTATTCTAGCCTGGCACTGGTGGCTCAGACCTGTAGTCTTATCTACTTTTGAAGCTGAGATCTGCAAGTTGAAGTTCAAAGGGAGCCTGGGCACACAAATTCTAGGACTCTTAAGTTCATTACCAAAAAGAGCCAGTAATGGAAATGTGGCTCTTGAGAGAAAAAACTAGAGCCCTGAGAGTTCAAGCCCTAGTGCTGTGCACGTGCACTTGTGCACATGTGCGTGCATGCACACACACACACACACACACACACACACAATTATTCTCAGCTAATGAATATCTGTTAACGAAGAGACACGAATTAGATAACCTGAATAATTAGAATATTTTTACACTTAATCATATATAACATCTTCATGAAAAGTTCTCCCCAAATAGGAGTGTTTCTATGGACAAGGGTCAGGACTTTTGGTCAGATCAGATCACAGGAGGAGCACAGGGGAGGAGCACTAGGGTGCTGGGTTCTGGGATCTGCAACTTGCCCTTGTAATGATCTTTTACGGTCTACCGGTTGAGGCAGATATTTATTTATATGCTACTAATACAAAGAAGGAAATGTTAAACTTCCATAAAAATTTTCCCTAACACGCTATGTAATAAACTTCTATGTTGATGTTGATAATAATACCCCAAAATTTTTGGAGACATAATACAGGATCATTAATAGCACTGTCTTATGATCCAACATTCCAGCTTTTATGTACTTATGCTCTAGGGAAATGAAATTCACAAATGGGATATACTACTGAGTACCCTCTGATCAGCTTTTTGGCTATTAAGATACTTCATATGCAAATTGGTCCCTAGTATATAGATTAATTTGTGTATATAGATTCCCAATGTTTACATACCAGAATCTGGTAAAGCAAATCATATCTGACAATAAAACCAAAAGAAATATCAAGAAAAGGAATTTCAGAAAGTTCCATTAACCAAATGCCAAATGGAATTGCACCTTTGTTTTGCATTGTAGTAGTGATGACCACTATAAGATATAATTGTACCTGTTAGCAATTACTGTGTTCGAAAAAAATGAACATAGATAATGCTTTGTAACAATTAAATAAAACAGTTTAAAGCATTTTACTCTTGGTGCAGCATTATGACTGCACCAACCTGCTAACAAAGGTAGCCTTGCCAGTAAACAAAGGTAGCCTTTTTACTTTTGACTCTATTTGATATATATTTATTTGTTTGATAACAGAAGAAGCATGAATATCACTGATGTCTAAAGAGAGCAGAAAAATATCCCAGAGAGATGTTGTCATAGGAACCATGCGAGGAAAGCTGCTATACACAGGGTAGAATACAGCATCCACAGAGGGAGAGAAGAAAGTATAATCTTTATAATCTTTGGATTGTAAAGCCTTCATGAATCTTCCCTTGTAAATTGTCCTCAGCAATAGGAAGGTCATTGAGATACTAGGATGCAGGGGCTAATTACATGTATTTTATAAAAAATATACATATATGTTTCATATGATTAAAAAATTTAAAGCAGACACAATATATATATGAAATAAAGATTTAATAAATAGGCTATGTCCTATATCTATTCCTATATGTGGTCTTTAAATGTTTATAGTGAAAGTAATTCTCTTTTCCTCATTCTCTTCCACTCTTCCTGTCTTTCTTTCTTCCTCTTCTTCTCCTTCCCTTCCTCCCTTACCTCTTCCTTGTTTTCTTCTTCATGAAACCTACGATCATATTTACCAAATATTTCAAGACTTCATTATAGGATGAATTGTATTGTACTCTCTTCCTAATAATTCATACGTCCCAATTTTGATTCTTCAATTAAATATCACCAGACCTTTAATGAAATAGGGCCTTTAATGAAATAATTAAGTTAACATGATATCATATGGCTAGTCCCTAATCTAGTATGATTCATTTCTGTATAATTAAGGGAAATACGAAGATTATGTGAAGACAAGCTAGTGAGATAGTGTTGGGGCTCAAAAAAACATTTTCCAAAGTGTGGCACGTGGGCATGCTGAGTACTTTGAAATGAAGGAGACTGGAGAGTCTCAGAAATAGATGCTTGTTATCTTTTCTTACCTTTCTTTCTCCAATTCTCACTTCTCCCCCGATTCAGGTCAGAGGAATCAGAATTCTCTCCTAAGGTGAGTTGTAGAAAATCTTTTCCACCAAAGTAAAACATGAAGCTTAGAAATGTCATTCTTTGACCTTTTCCCTTTTTCCTTGAAGGTCCTCTTGTGACCAGGATATTGCCTTGTGCCTGGAGGAAACATTCTTACATAGATTAGCTAAGAATCTGAGCAGACAGACCTTACCAAGATCCTTCAGTTTATTACTATAACCTCAGATCATTTTGTCCAATTGCATTTCTGCACAACTCTACATTCTTCATTAAACCTAAGTATGTAAAGACACAGTTTTTTTTCCTGGACCTTCAAATTTTAATTTCTGAAGACTTTTTTTTAATCCCATAAAACTTCAATTAAATGTGTTGTTTTTCCCTTCTTAACCTATTGTGCTAGTTAGCCTTCTGTCACAGTAACAGGTCAGCCTATTAGCAGGAAAGGTTTACTTTGGCTTGGTTTGGAAGTTCTAGTCCATGGCCAGTTGGGTTGTGGCAGGGCAGTACAATATAGTGGGAGGAGTGTGTGATAGAGGACAACCACCCACCTCCTAGTCAGAAAGCAACCAGAAGGGAACCAGTGTCCTACAATCCCCTTCACGAACATGCATACAGTGACCTAAGGACCTCCCACTAGACCCTACCTTCCACATAGTCCATGACATTCTTAATACCACTAACCTGAAGACCAAGCATTAGCACAGGGCCTTCAGAGAAATGCTCAAGAGCCAAATGGTAGCCCTTACCTTTTCTTTAGGGGTGTTAGTGAAAAGATATTAGACCTTTCTGCCTCTACAATTGCCATATGTAAGCCAATGAGGGAAGAAGGAAAAGAGAGAGGGATAGGTGGAGGGAATAGAGATTTTAGAAGATCAATCTCTTGACAATCTATACTTTTGGCTTGCAGTGTTATGAAGTATATAGTTCTGTTGCTTAGGTCACTTAGTCTGTGGTGCTTTGTTGTGGTGATTTTGTTAAGCTAACATACGAGAATGGTGTAAACCCCACTACCTTTTGCTCTTGCTCTGTCCACTCGGCATATTGTGGTTGTGTCTTTTTCATGGTGGTGAAACTCCATATAAAGAATGGGAACCCTTTGTGTAAAATGACATAGATCCATCTTGGAACTGGCTGTCAGGATACTATGACCCAGGAAAATTAATCAAGGTACTTACTTTTTGTTTTGTTCTTATGCTCTTATGCATCTCACTTGCTGATGCTCTTAGAGAGTAATACCTTCCTGAGGGCAAACACAATGCTTTGTTCATGTCTGGATGCAGATTCTTACAGGACTGTATCTCCATTAATTTTTCATATGTCTGTTTACCACTTTGCCACACCTCCCAGTGAAATTCTGTATTCATAGACACTGGCATTGTGGCTATAAATTATTTATTTTAGCAGCCCCAGAATATAATACAATTCCTGGTTCAAAGACACATTGAATTTCTTCAATGGATCACTGAATTTTTTTTTCTCTTCTTTACCTCTGGTGAACAAAGTTTGAAATATCATATACATTTATTATGCTATCAGCAGACACTAATGCTGTAAGACAAAGCAATTACCTTCATTTTAAATGTTCCAACCTAGGCTTCTTATGAGGGGGAATGCATGCATAATGGATGTGGAGTTGTGTAGGCAAATGCTCCCCATGGTCTCAAGGATCGTATTGCTTGTCTACTTATAGAACAGAGGCAGCACCCTTGAAAGGGATGTGGTCATCTTGGAGGCAGGAAAAGAAAGGAGGTTGCAGAAGAAAGAGCTTCCCATCCAAGACTATGCAAGAACTGGGAGGGATTTCATTGGAAAATAATGTTTTGCTTCTGCACATTCTCAGGACACCTTGTATGTCTGCATATATTACTAGTAGAATTGTTTCATTTTGGGTAGTGAGTTGCACCTCATTTTTTTTGATATTTTGGGCAGAACAGAGAGGAGATACATTTATATTGTTATCAGCTTTATCCAGCTCATCCTGTTGAACTACAGAAACAGTACACCTCTTTTTTACTTAGCCCAGACCAGTAGAGGAGCCTGCTCTATCTGGGCATTTAGTTAGGAAGAAAGTCAAGTTAATTTATCCATGGCTTCTGTTATCCATGGACTTATCCAACCCTTGATCAACAATATTTGAAAGAGAAAATGTGTCTGTATTAAATATGTACAGATTTTTTCTTGTCATTATTCCCTAACAATTTATTGTAGCATCTATTTACTTAACACATTATATTAGTTATTGAAGCTAGGCATAAGACTGAGACTAGCCTAGACAGCATAGGGAGACCTTGTCTCATAAACAAACATTGTATTAGGCATTGTAAATGATCTAGATTTGATGTGAAATATATAGGAGACTACATATAGGTTATATGGAAATACTAAGTCATTTTATATAAGGGTTTTGAACATCTGTAGATTTTTGGCATCTCTGTGTGTGTGTGTGTGTACGTGTGTATGTGTTGGGGGAGGGGTGTTCTGTAGCAAATCCTCTGCAGATACTGAGGGAGGACTAATAATAGTCTTTCTTCCCTTCATCTGGCTCTTCCAGAGACATACTCCAAGGATGGTCAACGTCCTCTGAAAGTATTAGTAGAGAGCTGGATCTTGAGCTTTATTAGCTTTAGACAACAATAGGAGATGAATGAAATAAGATGTGTACCTAGAAGCGCTTGCTTTTGAACTACTTGGAAGGCAGTTCACCTTTAAGAGTTTCCTGTTGGTAAGACAATTACCAGCGGCCCACAGATTTGTGTCGGGAACACCAAAGAAGCAGCAGAATCAATCATTTGTGAATAAGCAGAACAATCTCTCGTTAGAATTCACATATTGCTAAATAATGAGTACAAGTGAAGGTCAAATCTGTCCTCCAGGTCCTTAATTATAATTCAGAGAGCCAGGAGGAAGAGGACGGGGAGAAATAAAGAAAACAACATAAAAAATGGCTTGGAGTTTGGGAACACTATGTGGAGATGGAAGATAGTTCTGGTTTTGATGCCAAACATCCACATGGTCCCATTTTCCCTCCTAAAGGCATTTAGCTTTGTAGCATTAAGTTCTTTTCTCAGATACCAAGAAAAAATTATGCATCCCAACTGTTTCATCTCATCTGGGTAGGTGAAAGCTGTTTGGTTGTGGGTAAAGAAGTTAATGCTACAAAGAACACTGCTATCTTATATCACATCAGCTTAAAATGCTTCACGGTTAGCCTTCAGAGTGCCTATCATGTAGTGAATTTCTCTTTCTAAAAAAGAAAGATTATTTTAAAACATGCACCCAGAAAACAGTTGTATTATTTATTATTTAATGAGAGCTAAATGACACAGATGTTTGTTTCTTTTTTTTTTTTTTTTTCGTGGGGCTTGAACTCTGGGCCTGGGCGCTGTCCCTCAGCTCTTCAGCTCAAGGCGAGCACTCTACCACTTGAGCTACAGCGCCACTTCCAATGACACAGATGTTTAAAAGGTAGTTTTTTTTTTTAAAAAAAACAAAAGACAATTATTTTTTTTTAAATTTTTTATTGTGATTAAGTGATTACATAATTTCCCAAATTTCACAGTATTGTGGGATAGTGATGCTCAGTTAAAGTCACAAACACATTCTAACTTTCCTGGAACAAATTGTCTATCATGGTCTATAACATTTATGAGTTCTATGAGCTTTGTGATAGTTATTTCTTCCACATTGGGTGATATGTACATTTCTCTTGTATTACATAGCATCAGCTGTTCCCTCTTTCCCACTTGTTCCCTCCCTCCCATCGCTGCCATTAAGTTGCTTAGTTCATTTTGGTCAATGTCCAGTGCAGCTGATGGGTCCAGCTGTTATATGTTTTTCCCTGATTCCCTCTAGCTCTGTGTCGCCTTCCTGGTTCTCCTCTGGTGTACACATATACACCCTACATGTGATCAGCAGCATGGGATTATTTAGTAGTGATTTGACCAGATGAATGGAAGTCCTTTGTTTCTTAAGTCCTGTTAATTTTGTTGTATCACCTTACATTTTGGATTTAACATCCACTTATCAGGGAGACCATGTGCCGTTTGTCTCTTTGCACCTGGCTTACCTGGCTCAACATGATTTCTTCTAGCTCCCATCCATTTCCCGCAAATGTCATTATTTTGTCGTTTCTAATGGCTGCATAATATTCCATTGTGTATAGATACCACAGTTTTTGGATCTATTCATCTGTGGTGGGACATCTAGGTTGTTTCCATATCCTGGCTATTGTGAACAGTGCTGCAATAAACATGGAGGTGCATGTGTCCTTGTATATTGGTTCCTGTTGTTCAGGATAGATCCCTCAAGTGGTATGACTGGGTCATAAGGGAGC
>NW_012267352.1:1865286-1948103 GCF_000151885.1 Dipodomys ordii
TTTTATAAAATGTAATTTTATTTTTATGTTACTCTGCTGTTACATAGGGCATAACATTTTCACAAGGCTTTTTTGGGACTACAGTCAATGATTAGCAACACATAATAGTGGTCCAACTCTCTAAAGAACAATCACTAAGACAAACTGGACACCCTCTCATATGTGCACAAATCTGCATGGAAAAGTACTAAAGTTTTAAACTTGGACTTGTATACTTTATTTCCCCTTTCTAGTGTATTAAGAAATGACATGCACTTTAATTTGCCAAAAGCAATGCTTGTATTCTGGCAGCAACATGCTACTTCTATTACATAGTGAAGTGAATACCAGAACTACAAAGGCAGGAGGTGTAAGTGAATTTTTATTGGGTAGGGAAGTTGTCAACTTAAACAGCAGCAAATGAAGAATGAATAGGAAACTCCCTGTTGTCACACACATGACCTCCATTAAAAAGTGAAACAGGAGGTATTTCAATTTGTAAGCCCTCAGCCCAGAAACATCAAGTGCTTTCCCACTCAATCTAATACGTCTGGATTCCTCCTAAAAAGGAATACATAAGAGCATGGAAAAGTTGCTTTCTGAAAGGAAACCCCCAAAGAAGAGTAAGGGAGGGAATGTAGAAATAAGGAAGTTATGTAGAACACACTTCAAGTTGTAATTCACTACATTTTCGTATCTTCACAGTAATACAAAACACAGTCACTTGTAGAACTGGTTTAGATTACTTAAATACCAGGTACATTTTTAGTCCTCTACATAAGTGTCTGGAAGTTACTTATGTGTATATGAAATGAAGCTATTAATACTTTTCTACAGCAGTAACTGCACACGAGGAAGGCCAAGACAAACACAAATCGAGGAATGGAGTTTTCCCAAAGCTGCAGTGTGAAAAGACTATGAACAGTTGATTCCATACACATGAATGGGTTTCTCTGCTATAGGAAATCCAAGTGGAATAAGGAATGGAGATGTGTAAAAAGGTTTCTTGAAGAGAAGGTTTACACCCTGTTTGTGTTTAGTTTTCGGCCCCTTCTGCCGCCTCACATTCTTCTCCTGCGCTGTCTGATGTCCATAATGTTAAGTTGTCTCTAAGCAACTGCATGATGAGGGTGCTATCTTTGTATGAGTCTTCATTCAGTGTATCAAGTTCTGCAATGGCCTCATCAAAAGCCGTTTTTGCCAGTGTGCAGGCAAGCTCTGGATTATTAAGAATCTCATAGTAAACTACAGAAAAGTTTAGAGCCAGCCCCAGGCGGATTGGGTGTGTGGGTTGCATCTCTTTCTTGCTTATATCAAAAGCCTCTTGGTAAGCGCCTTGGGAATTGTCTATCGTTTGTTTTCGATCATCACCACATGCAACTTCAGCAAGGTACCGGAAATAATCTCCCTTCATTTTCAGATAGAAGACCTTACTCTCTGGATTAGTTGCATTGGCTATTAAATACTTATCCAACAATTCCAGGACGGTGGTGCAGATGGACCTCAGCTCCGACTCCACTTTCTCCCGATAGTCCTTGATCAGCTGCAACTTCTTGTCGGAGGTGTCGGTCTTCTGCTCGATGCTCGAGATGACCCTCCAGGCGGACCGGCGGCCCCCGACCACGTTCTTGTAGGTCACCGAGAGCAGGTTGCGCTCCTCGTTGGACAGCTCGGCGCCCTGCTCGGTCACGGCTTTCATGCAGGTGGCCATGTCGTCGTAGCGCTCGGCCTGCTCGGCCAGCTTGGCCTTCTGGATGAGCTCGGTCTTCTCCATGGCGCGGGGGACCGCGGGCGGGCGAGGGCGAGCGGCGACGCGGATCGGAGGAGTCCGCCTCAAGAGCTTCCAGTCACCGCGGCCTCGTGGCGAGTCCCACCACTTTGATCTGCTTTTGGCTTTAGCCGAGGACCCTGTAGTGTATGATTTTTTAAAATATGTTTCTGGTTTCTGTTAGCTAGAATTTTGTTAAGGATCTTTGCATCTGTGTTCATCAAGGAAATTGGCCTGTCATTCTCTTTTTTGGTTGGGTCTTTGCCTGGTTTGGGGATGAGTGTGATATTGGCATCATAGAATGAGTTTGGGATAGCTCCCTCCTTCTCTGTTTCTCTGAAGAGCTTGAGGAGTATAGGTATTAGTTCTTCTTTAAAGGTCTTATCGAATTCTGTTGTGAATCCATCTGGTCCTGGGCTTTTCTTTGTTGGAAGACTTCTGATTACTTCTTGTATCTCGTTGTAGGATATTGGCTCTTATTTAATTGATTTACTTCTTCTTTGCTCAATTTGGGCAACTTGTATTTCTCTAAAAATGCATCCATTCTGCAGGTTTTCTTTCTTTAGAGAGTAGAACTTTTGAAAGTAGTCCGTTATAATTGTTTGGATATCTTGGGTACGTGTTGTGATTTTTCCCGTGGCATCCCTAATCCTGTTAATATGGGTTTCTTCTCTTCTTTTTAAAATTAATCTTGCCAATGGTCCATGAATTTTGTTTATGTTTTCAAAGAACCAGCTTTTTGTTTGGTTAATTTTGGCTATGATTCTCTGATTCTCTATTTCATTAATCTCTGCTCTTAGTTTGGTTATCTGGCTCCGTCTAGTAACTTTAGGTTCCATTTTTTCATGTTTTTCTAGCTGTTTTAGTTGCAACATGAGATTATTTACTTGGTCTGTCTCTATTTTCTTGATGTGGGCACTGAGGACAATAAATTTGCCCCTCAGGACTGCTTTTGCTGTGTCCCACAAGTTTCTTTGTGATGTGTTTTCATTATCATTGAGTTGTAGGAATTTTTTAATTTCTTCTTTGATCTCTTCCATTACCAGGCATTGCTTAGAAGTGTGCTGTTCAATTTCCATGTATTTGAGTAATTTCTGCAGTATGCTTTATTATTGAGAACTAGCTTGATTCCACTCTTGTCAGATAGGATACAGGGGATTATGTCGATCCCCTTGTATTTGCTTTTTTTTTTTTCTTTTTTTGGTCAGTCGTGGAGCTTGAACTCTGGGCTTGGGCACTGTCTCTGCCACTCTTCAGCTCAAGGCGAGCACTTTACCACTTGAGCCACAGCGCCACTTCCTCCCTTGTATTTGCTTAAGTTCCTTGCATGAACTATAATATGGTCTATTTTGGAGAAAGTTCCATGAGCTGCTGAGAAGAATGTGTACTGTGTTGTTTAGGGTGAAATACTTGGTAGATGTCAGTTAGTTCCGCTTGAAGTATGGCCTCACTTAATTCGGTAACTTCTTTGTCAATCCTCTGATTGGTAGACCTGTACTTTGGTGAGAGTGGGGTGTTAAAGTCTCCTAGTATTATCATATTGGGATCTATTTTATTCTGTAAGTTTGAGAGTATTTGCTTAACATATCTGGGTGCACCAATGTTTGGGGAATGTAAGCTGATGATGGTAATATCCTCCTCTTGGATTGTTCCCTGTATTAATATATAGTGTCTGTGCTTGTCTTTTGTATTGATTTTGATGAAAAGTTTATTTTGTCAGATATTAGGATAGCTACACCTGCTTTCTTACTGGGGGCATTTGATTGGTAGATCCTTTTCCACCCCTTCACTCTGAGTTTGTTTGTATGTTTGGCTGAGAGGTGGGACTCCTGAAGGCAACAGATGGATGGATCATGTTTTATGATCCAATCTGCAGTTCTTTTTCTTTTGATTGGCGAATTAAGTCTTTAATATTAAGAAATAGTATAGAGAGATGTATTGTGGTCCCTGTCATTCCCTGTTTTCCTAATTTTTTCTTCTTTCCTTTCCTCCTGTGCTTGCTCAGTTAGACTTTGAGTAATGCCTGTCTGGGGCAGATCCCAGTTCCTGGTTGCATTCTTCAGGTTGTGTCCCCCCTCTTAGTATTCTTTGTAATGTTGGCTTAATGTTTATGTATTCATTTAGTTTTTCTTTGCTATTAAAAATTTTCAGTTCTCCATCGAATGTGAATGCTAGCTTTGCCGGGTATATCAGTCTGGGATGGCAGTTATTGGCTCTTACGGCTCATATGGTACTTTCCCAGGTCTTTCTTGCATTCAGTGTTTGTGTGGAGAGATCGTCAGTGATTCTAATTTTTTTCCCATTGTAGTATAATTCCTTCATTTTTGCTGCATGTAAGATTGTTTCCTTATTATTCAGATCTATCATTTTTACTATAATGTATCTAAAAGTGTTTCTCCTGGGATCTTGCTTGTTAGGTGTTCTATATGCTCCTGTTATGTAGGTCAGATGTTCTTTTTGAGATGAGGAAAATTTTCATCAATTATCTTGTTGAATAGGTGTTGCATTCCCTTGCTTTGATATTTCTCACCTTCATCCACTCCAATTATAGGAAGGTTAAATTTCTTGGCACTATCTGCTTGCTCTTGAATTTCCCTTTGGCATAATTTAAGTGATTTTTCCACATCTGTCATTTTTTGGTCCAGTTGGTGTATTCTGTCTTTTGTATCTGACACTCTACATTCCATTTCATTCATTATGTTAACTGTGGCTTCCATTGTGGTTTGCATGGAGGAAATGGACTCATTTATGGATTCGATGTTGGTTCTCAAAGTATTAATCTCACCTCTTAATAAGGTGTGTACTGCCTCTATTTTGGCACTAATCTCACCTCTTAGTGAGGTGTGTGCTACCTCTATTTTTGCATGCATCTCCTGTTTGATATCCTGCATCTTTTTCGATATTTCGACCCTGTAGTTCTTCCAATTTCTGGTCTATTTCTCGCTTTATTTCTTGAGTCATTGCCTCCAGCATGTCTTGGATGTAGTGTTTGTCTTCCATTCCTGCTTTGCTCCCACTGGACTCTCCCCTGGGTGGCTGCTGGCTTTTGGGGATAGCTTGCTATCCTGGGTGTTGATAAACCTTGTAATTTTTCTCTGTGATTTTCGCATGGGGATTCAGGGATTATTGGAGACTAATCTGAAAATTTGTTTTGGTCAATAGGTGTCTGTCTTTGCTTGGATGCTGTTTCTGTGCTGGTAGAGAGAGTCTGTACCTGATCTCGGTTCTGTTGGGGGCCGACCTCCAGCTGCTGGTCCGACCCACATAGGGTTCTTGGCTCTCTGCTGTAGATCACTGGCAGTTCCCGCCTTTAGAAGGGTTGAGCAGCCTGTTTGCTCCTACAGGTGCTCTTGGCGAGATCGGATGTGCTGGATGCACTCTCCCAGATCCTGGAGTCTGCTATGGGCTCCTGATGTTTTTGGGTTTTTTTTTTGGCCGGTTGTGGGGCACGCCGGTTGGGCCTGTGCTGCTGTGTATCCCACCTAGGTCATGCAGCCTGGAGTACACAATTCAAATTTCTTTCACTGTTGGGTGTCTTGACCCAGGGGCACTGTTCCTGGCTTGGGCATTTAAGCTCCCTTCCAGGGGTTCTCTTGCTCTAGCCTGGCCAGGTGAGTGTGCTCCACGGGCTGGTGGAGTTCTCGAACAGTTCCCAGTTTTAGTGGGTCCTGTGGTCCAGGTGTTGGGGTAGGGGGTCTGGGTCAGGGTCTGGGGATTCCCACTAGCTCTGGTCTCCCTTGAGGGATACACTGTCCCCTGTGGCGTACTCACCCTGGAGCTAGTTGTTTCTGTGTGATGTAGGTGTTGGTTGCCATTGTAATCAGAGTTCAGTTGAGGTGGTTGTGGGCTGGGCTAGGCGGTGGTGGCTTTGCATGTTTCTCTTCTGTGTCTGCCTCAGTTGATGGGTCTCCGGCCTCCGCCGGGGGGAAGGGGGGGGAGAGGTAGGGGAGGGACCTCTGAGCAGGTTGTGAGCTCTGGGGTTTGTCTCTATTTGCGCTCTCCAGATGAGCACCAGTTCTTTGCAGATCTTCTGCTCTGGTGTTCTGTGGGCAACCCGTGTAGCTCTGGGGTTCCCGTCGAGGGGCCGAGTGGCTTTGGCAGGATGGAGCCTCTCTGCTTGGATGGAGAGTAAGGGGTGGTGGTGGGATCTTTGTGCAAGCTCCCGCTTGGAGGTTTCTCTGTTCGTAGTGATCCAAGACAATTATTTTGAGAACAAACAAAACCAAAACAGTTTGATTTGGTTTTGGACAGTTTTTTAAAATTAATTTTTAATATTTTTTGAATGCTGGGGATCAAGTCTACAGTCTCACACCTGCCAGGCAATGAAGAAGAGAGATGAGGCCTTTCATGTGATGTGTAAGGAAGATCTGTTGAAGGAAATTAGCTCCCACTGAAAAAAGATTGATAATGTGACACAATCACTTGGTCTAAATTTAACATATTCCCCATTTCCCCATTCTAATGCCTTTCAAGTTACTATAGTGTTAGCATTTATTTCCTAGGTAACAAACAGCAATTGTGGGTACCAGAGTGAGAATAAGTAAAAAGAAAAAAATCTATTAAAATTATTTAGAATTACCTGCTCGAACAGCATCTTTTCCTTATTCTCTCTTTGCCTCTCTGTCTCTCTCTGTCCTCGTAAACATATTTAGTTTATTTTGCATTTGGGTACATCTGATGAGGTTGAAAAGCTCCAAATATAAGAATATTCTTCTACAAAAAGAGACAAGCATGTTTAATCCCAATTTTTGAGTATAAGAATCAGATATGATGTCACAACATTTCTGAGCGAGTATAGGAGGGTTCTGATCAGACATGGTACATACCATCATCTCATCAGTTTGAGAGATAAAGATATAGGAGGAACAAACTCTGAAGCCAACCTAGGCAAAAAGTTAGATCTTTTCTCAAAAAGCAAACTTGTGTGTTGTGGCAAACAATTGTAATCCCAGCTATAAGGAGCAAGTGGTAAGAGGATTATGGTTTGAGTCTGGCCCTGGGCAAAATACATTGCTTAAAAAAAATAAAGCTAAAGTGGGTGTCTGTGGCTCACACCTCTAATCCTAGCTACTCAGGAGGCTGAGATCTGAGGATCAAGGTTCAAAGCCAGCCAAGGCAGGAAAGTCCATGAGACTCTTATCTCCAATAAACCACCAGAAAATCATAAGTGGCACTTTCGCTCAAGTGGTAGAGTGCTCACCTTTAGTTGAAGAGCTGAGGGACAGAGCCCAGGCCCAGAGTTCAAGTCCCATCACTGATAAAAATTAAAAAAATTAAAGCTAAATAGAGAGGTCTTAAGGATGACCAAAGTGGTAGAGCACTTCCCAATCTCAAAGCTCTGAATTCAAACCCCAGTACAGTTACCATCACCTCTACCACAAAACAGATAAAGAAAAAGACAAAGTTGGGCTCTAAACATTTTAGAGTACTCTCCAATAGTTGTACTATCTTTTCTATCTGGAACTCAATGTTTATTCTTCATCTCAGATTGACAAATAAGAATGGTTGGGGTTTTAGGGTTTGATCCACAGCATTGCAAAATAACATAAAATAAAAATAAAAATATTAAACACAAAACAGGGTATGAAAGTTTTTTCCTCACAAAACCAATGCAAAGAATTTCCTAACCACTGAAAAAACAATAAATATTTACACTGTTTTTCTCTTCATACTTTTAGTATATCAGGATACTTTTCCAGCAATGCAATAAAAAGAATGTCCAAAGCTTTATACCTGACTAGTAGAAACGTACTTTATTTACATTTTGTAGGCATTGGCCACATAGTACAATCTCTCTGTAGAAGTTAATGGAAATGCTGAGCTTTCTTTTAATTTTGTACTTTTTGGCACAGCTAAGATTTGGAGTCAGCTTGTTTGCTTGGCTAGTACTCTCCACTTGAACCATGCCTCTAGTCCTGTTTTTTTGTGGATGCTCATAGGTAGAGTCTGCCTGGGTTGGCTTCATGCCTACATCTTTCAGATTTCACTTGAGTAGCTAAGATTATAGGTGTGAGCTACTGCCTGGCAAGACCTACACTGTAAATTAAGCTTTTCTATTGCCACACACCAAACAAAGGCAAATGCAAGCAAATGATTAATGAAACAGAGCAAACTTTACTAGGAAAATGACAAAACAGGAGAATTACTAAGAAAACTACTGTTAAAACATATTCAGAAAACCTGGAAATAATACTGGTATAATGTTAACTTCATTATTATTATATTTAATCCTCATGATAAATTATATGAGGTTGCCCTTATTAATGAATGCATACATAATAAAAGTAAAACAGCAAATTTACTTAAACAAGGCTTCCTGTGACATAATGCTTCAGGAATAAGGACCTTAAGACTCAAGAAAACTGCTCGTATCTATGCTTAAGGTTTGACAAATCATCAGCTGCGAAGAAATGAGATTGGATAAAATGACCTAATGGCATTAGCTTCAGGATAAAACTAAGCAAGTCTTGTCTAGAATATTCTTGGCTTCTCTATGTAGCATGCCTTCTCTCCAGCCTATGGGGGAGGATCCTTTGGAATGAGAAGGGAGAGTGGCATTTCAAGGTTTTATAGCTTGTTTTGAAGGAGAGGAGTTGTAGTTCTTATGTTCTGCCTCAAGAAGAGGAGCTGTGATTCCTCTTAACTCACTACAGGGGAGAGAAAAGAATGAGGTAGAAGGATAGGAGAAGAGACATAGAGAAGGTCCGAGGTTTCCCCAACACCTTTAGTGCCAAGTATTCAGCCTACCAAGGGGCTAAACTTCAGGGTACAGTTTGCTGCTTCTCAGCACTAAAATAACTAAAATAAAAAAAATATAAGTAGTCTGATCTCCAAATTCTGAATTCTCAGTAGGTATTATGTAAATTGGGAAGGGTTTAAACATAAGAAAGGGAAAGTGTGTAAAAAAAGGGAAATTAACTAGTGCTTAGTCCAGAGCAATATAACAGGTAGTTGGTCTCACAAGTGCCAGGATGTGACCATGAGATTTGTGCCATATCCTGAAAAGGTGAATTCACCAAGCCAAATGAACAAGTACCCAAAGCACCCCTAGAAGAATGCACTCAGAAACTGGCGTGCAGAGTTGACTTTCTCAAAGCCTTTTCATTCTACCTAGGAGAATTTTTACATGAACTTTGACAACATTACATTTACCTATAAAGCCACATCTGAAGTTTTTAAAGATAGATCCTTCTTTGCAAGAATATAATAATGTGTATTTCATTTCCAAAAATAAGAGAGTCCTGTGGATTACAAATGAGGGATTATTTACTGTTCTTAAGAGACTACTGTTGGCCCCAGTGACAATGATATTTCCTTATGGTCCAGGGTTGTTTTAGTAGTTCATTTTGCAAATTACAGCATATACTATCAATTGTTATTCCATATAAATCAGTCATAGAAGAAATATAAGGAAGAATATTCTCTTGCAAAATAACTTACATAAAATTTAATGGCTCTATACCAAAACTGTGAAATTACAAGTAGAAAAGACAATAACTAGAACCTACCACAAGAGGGCATGCTGGTACTTTTTAATATCAACTTGGCAATTGATAGATATCAGCTAGTAGATACCGCTTGCTCTTCTAGTCGTTATCAGAAAGCTTTTCTATTATTATTATTATTATTATTATTAGCTCATGGAGCTTGAACTCAGGGCCTGGGCTCTGTCCCTGAGCTCTTTTGCTCCAGGTTAGCACCTTACCACTTGAGCAGCATCTACACTTCTGGTTTTCTAGTGGCTAAGTGGGGATACGTCTCAGAGACTTTCCTGCCCGGGCTGGCTTTGAATCACAATCCTCATATCTCAGCCTCCTGAGTAGTTAGGATTACAGGTGTGAGCCACCAGCACCTGGCTTCTTTTGTTATTTTTGTGCAAATTGAAAAAAATAAGATTTTACTACTTAGTAAATAAGGCATTCTGCCTCTGATTTTTATTTAAATGTATTTGCTCTAAAAATTATGTTCTTGGTTTAACATTGTATTAGATATACATTTTGATCTTGTTCTAAATATATATTTTAAATAATCACCTATTATCAAGTGAAAACAGCTAGAAGCAAGAAAATGAATGGATATAGTTGTGTTCCAATAAACTATTTAGCAAAACAGATCCTAGGATGGATTTCTCCAACTGGTTGTAGTTTGTTGAATTGTACTTCAGCTGTAGATTCCTTCACATCAAAGGAAGTAATGAGAAAGAGAAATACATTTTTGAAACCTAGACACAGTGAAATGAAGGACATTGGGTTGTGGAACAGATTGACGTAAAATGATCCATCTCCCATCACAGGAGATGCTCAACAGAGTCCCTTAGTAAGAAGCAAAAACTGTCTCAGGGAAAAGAGTATTTAAAAAAAATTGGCTGAAACACACGTGCAGATCATATTGTAGAATAAAATTCAATAGTGACTCTAAAACTGTTGGAGATGGGCGTTGGTCCTGAGCATTAGAAGGCTTGGGATTCTGAGCCACTGAGATGGCCAGTGTTATACCAGAAACCTGTGGAATTTTTCAGAAAGAGAATTGATTGTGATGGAGCAGCCACATGAATAGACTCTTTCTGAATGTAATTCATAGCTGAGGACAGTTTCTAAAGCATCAGCAGAACTTTAAATACTATGAAAATGTATTTGATAGTTCAAAGACAGATCAAGTTGCCTAAGAGTAGGTGTATAAGACTTTGATTTGGGTAATGAACTAAGATATTTTTCAGAATCAATTTATAGTCAATTGATGGGGAAAGAGATTATATATATATATATATGTATACACACATATACATATAGACGTATATGGAAATGGTTTCCAAGTGTATCTGTGAAAAAAAAACACTTCCAACTTTTTTTTTAAGTACTGGGGATTGACCCCCAGGCTGTATACAAACATTCTACCACTTGAACCATGACCCCAGCCATTTGGTTTATGTTTTGTTTTGGGGCTAGAATCTCGCTAATTTTGCCTATCTTGGCCTTACACCCTTGATCCTTCTAACACTGTTTCTCAAGTCACTAGGGTTACAGACATGTGCTACTGTACTCTCAGAACATATCACACTGCACACTTGTTGAGTTAGAATTTTCTGGAGTCTGTGACCCAGACATTCGTACAGCTCAGGGATAAGTACTTGAGATCCAGAGGACAAAAGACAAACCTTGGATTTGAGTTTGGCCATGTAGTGCAGAGTCGAAACCAGGCTCTGCTTTGTATTAGTCACTTGATTGTGATATAACCTTTCCAAGTCCCAGTTAGAATCTCTATGACATGGAGGCAATGTCTGTAAGGTTTGAATGTATGATTTTATTTCCTCCTGGAGATACTTTAACTGAACATTTGAAATAATAATGAACTAATAATATTTGCAATTCTAGTTTTCCTCCATGTAAGCATCTATTTGCAAATTTCCCAAGCCCTCCGGGTTGTGGTGGTAGGGATGGAAGCCAGCACACGTGACACATCTACATGCCTGCCTGTGTACTAGTTGGGGAGAAGCCAAAGAAGCAAGCCAGCAAGGATGTGGACAGCCTGTCTGTCAAGTCCTAGCCTGTGCTGACTTCCTTGCAATCTGGCATAAGGTAATTCCAGATTCTTATTGCTTGGAAACTGGCGTTCAGTTCCAAATTCCTGTTGTAGTTGAGCTTTGTTCTTACATGCATGGCTAGGCGTTTGCCTCTTAAAAGTTCAAGAAGCAGTACATTGAGTCATACCCGTTGCTTTTTAAAATTTAGCTTAATTCACTTTGTTCTATCCTTAGTTTATTTAACACACACACACACACACACACACACACACACACACACACACACACACACACACACCAAGAACATCACTCTTTCTGAATCCTGACTATGAAAATCATGGGGCAGTCTACCAATCGTTCCTTGGCAAGGGAAGAAACACTGAATACAGAGTTGGCAACACCCCCTGCCCACACTTCTTCCTTGTAAGCAATTATTCATCTACTCTATGGAGAAGCAGTTTTTACTTTTTCCTTAGCACACTAGGCTAACTCAGCAGGAGGAAAAAAAGTATAGTATGTATTAACTCTGTGGCAGAGAAGAAAAGTGGAGACTGGCTGTCATTCCACTTTTTTTTTTTTTTGCTTATGTGGTGCTGAGGAATCGAACCCAGGGCCTCGAGCATGCAAGGCAAGTGCTCTGCCACTGAGCCACCTTCCCAGCCCTGTCATTCCATTTTTTAAAATAACTCTTTTTTTTTAAAGAAAATACTTTATTGTAAAGATGCTGTACAGCATTAGAAGAAAAACTCCAAAATTATGGTTTAAAGGAGAAACATTGCTCCAGTGAGTATATCTGTAATGGTTTCTCAAATGATTGTGCTTGTTCGGTCAGGGAGTCAGGCTGTGGACACAGAATGTGAGTCAATGGTAGTGTTTCTCCTCCCCCCCCGCCCTCCCGCAAATAAAACCTGATAATGTATTTTACAGTTTGTCATTAGCAAAACTAAAGATGGAAAAAAAATTCTACTTTGGCAGCTTTTCCACTTAATCTCATTATTCACTATACTGGGCATTAACAGAGTGTAGGAAGGAAACACAGTTTTTCAGATATGACAATTGGAGGTCTAGAGGTGTGGCTCAAGTGACAGAGTGCTTGCTTATGTAAACACAAGGCTTTGAGTTCAAACCCCAGTACTATCCCCCCCAAAGATATGACAATGGTACAGCATTATATGTTAATTCATTTTTAGGATAACAGCTCTACAAATGGAGCAAAAACTCTCACATCCAAGAGTAAATACACATTTAAAGTTGTTCCTTTAAGTCTATGACATATCTTCAAATTTCAGAAGTAAACAAAGCATGACTTAACTTATTTTTACCAAAAAAGTAAAGCAAGCCAAAAAGTAAAGCAATGCACAGATGTTCATATTAGTCAGAAGTAGATGTGTTAAATAAAGCAGGAATGTTCATCTAGGGAAAAAGGACAATAGAAGGATTACTAACTTGTTAGCACTTTTCTTTCCTTCCTCTCCTTTCTTCTACCTCAGTCTTGAATGGAAAGAGGGTCTCACCTCTAAGATGAACTATTTATACTTTTAAATTTTCTAAAATAACATTTCAAAGTATTTCCACCAGATGCAGGTGAGGGTTTGTGGAGTCTCCCTTTAAAAGTAGGGGCTGCCGCTTGTAACCCTAGCTACTCAGGAAGCTGAGATCTGAGGCCTGCGGTTCAAAGCCAGTCCGGGTAGGAAAATCCCTTATCTCCAATAAACCACCAGAAAACCAGAAGTAGCACTGTGGCTCAATTGGTAGAATGCTTGCCTTTGTGCTGAAGAGCTGAGGAACAGTGCCCAGGCCCAGAGTTCAAGCCCATGACCGATTTTATTTTTTAAAAGTAGGGACTACTCTTCATTTGACTTCAATCACAGAGTAAGAATTTCTGGACAAGTCACAATGGTAAGAAAACTTGGAGGAGCTTTATTAAGTAAGTAAGCAAGCAGGGAAGCAGGCAAAAAGCAGATTAAAACCCCTTAATCTTAAATGAAGTAGATAGATAAACATTGCCTATATTTGCTTTAAGCTTAAGCTTTTTGAATTCCTGGCAGCTATTTGCCATGTCTCATTTTCCCTAGTCTAGCCTGCCTCAACATCAGTTTGGGATCAGAATAATATTATTATGTTTTGGTTGTTGAAAAATAATTATACATTTCTAGAAACCTTAGATTTTTGTGATAGAGAAACATCTGTAACAACCAAGAGAAAAACATTTGATGTCCATCTGTTAAAAGTTCATCTACAGAACTGTTACAGGGAACTGCAACTCACAGTGACATCAGCTAATTACAGCATGCTTCTTCATGCATGCATCCACTGGGTGTGAGCACAGTTAAAAAATAGGGACACATGATACAGAAGCAAATGAACTGTTTTGTTGATCCAGCTAATAAGTAACTTATAAATCTACACAGCCTTGATGTTGACTTTCCTTTTGTTATCTGTCTCTGAGCTGGCCCCACGTTCTCAGATCCTTCTTTATCTCAGTTGTTGTTTCTCAGATTGTCTCTTCACAAGTGATCTCCGTCCCCAAACCCACCACAAGAGCCTTCAAAACGTGTTCTTGCATTTCTCTTTCTCTCTTCTCAACCCATCCTTTGAAAAGTCAGTGATTTACTGAAAGCCTTTCTTTCACACTTCTGATGATTTAGTAAGAACTCTGAAAGCCTTTCACACTTCTGATAGTTCAGCAAGACCAGTGCCTCTTAGGCTCTTTAGATTGATAATTTAGAGAATATAGTCAGGACCCAGACCTGCAGAAAAGGTAGAGTTGGAGTTTAGTAGGTGCTCAGACTCTAACCAAGAAACTCAATGTTCTTGAAGAATCTGTTGACTTTGGTGAAGACTAGATTACTGATAATGACATATGCAGTGGGCGTCTGTGGAGGAGAATG
Organism: Dipodomys ordii; assembly: GCF_000151885.1. Taxonomy (NCBI): domain Eukaryota; kingdom Metazoa; phylum Chordata; class Mammalia; order Rodentia; family Heteromyidae; genus Dipodomys; species Dipodomys ordii. The sequence goes on from NW_012267352.1 coordinate 1,879,445, forward strand.
GAAGAAGGCCAGAGGCCAAGTGGATACTTCATGTCCAAGTATACTGGAAAACAGGTAGTCACAGCAGGAGGGAGCCCATAGGCTATGCTCTGATGGATATGGGGTACGCAAATGACTTTCTGTCCCTTTTAAACTTTTTGAGACTGAATCTCCCAGTTATTTTTATTGTTGTGACCTCAATGGAGTAAGACAAAAGAAAAGTTTATTTCATTTACTAAAGCCTACAGCTCTTAAAAAGTACAGATCATACCACTGGCAAGTATTTATCATGTTAACTATATAGTTACCAGGTCAAGCATTCAAATTGTCCTCAAAGTATTTTTGACTTCAAGTCTTAGTTCATTCTGTACTGTGGAATCAGTTGTCCTGTTCTATTCTGAAAAAATGTTATATTTGGGACAATAATGTAAACTATCAATATTATTTCTTAATCTCAAGAAAACCACTATATAAGATGCTGGGGAACTCGTTGTTGGGGAAATAAAGTGAAAAAATTTATTTATTAGTCATATTTACTAGTTTTATAACTTTAATAATTCACCTAGAGGCTTTGTTTTGTTTGTTTGTTTGTTTTGGTGGTACTGAGGTTTGAACTCAGGGCCTGATGCTCGCTAGGTAGGTGCTCTCTGGCTAAATCATATCTCCAGCCATGGTTTTTTCTGGCCTTTTTGGTACTTTTTTATTGTAAAAATGTTGTACAGAGGGGTTACATGAGCAAGGTAATGAGTACATTTCCTATTGAGTATTGTTGCCTCCTCTTTTGTTTTTCCCCTACCATCCCTTCCTTCCCACCTCCACAACTACCCTGACCCCTGCCCCTGCCAAAGTTGAAAAGCTCATTTTCAACATAGTATTTTGTACATCTAATTGTTTCAATGGGTCAACCTGTATCCTTATTTAAGCATTTTGTTTTTGTCTTTTCCCCTCCCCGAATTAGAGAAGTGTGTATACAAGATGCAGGGCATGGATATCAAATACAGTGAAAATAGGGGTTATACCGTGGAGGAGGAACACACAAAGCACCAAAAAAAATCACATGGTACCTTGTAAATATGTTAGAAATAATTTGCTGGCCATTTTTTAAGATAATGTCTTACATACTGCCAGACAATTACCTGGACCACAATCCATCTATTTTAGGCTTTCTTTAGTTTCTGGGATGGTGGGCATGCACCACTGAGAAGTAGTCTCATAGACTTTCTTGCCTGGGCTAGCCTGGAGGTGTGATCACTACAGTCTTAGCCTCCCACATATTTTAGGATGACATGTTTATGCTAAAATGCCCAGCTATGGGTTGAGAAGGGAATCTTGTGAATATTAATGATTTCTGTCACAGATGACCACAAATTATAATCCTCCCATATCAGCCTCCCCATTGGTACCATAAAGGAAATATAGAAAGAAATCTAAGCAATCTTTTTTATCATTACAGACTTAAATAGGCCTATTACATTCTATAGTATGGAGCCATTGGTGATCTTGACAAAGGAAATTGAAAAAGAAAGTAGAGAGAGACAGATTTTGTGTCAATGGAATTTGTGTGTGAGTGTGTGTATTGATACTAAGGCTTGTACTCAGGATATTGTACTCTTGTTTGGATTTTTCCATGAAAGCTTTACTACTTAAACCATACCTCCACTTCCAGCCTTTTAGTAGCTAATTGGATATAAGAGTCTTATAGAATTTTCTGCTCTGGTTGGCTTTGAACTTTGACTTTCAAATTTTAGCCTTTTTGAGTAGCTAGGATTAAAGGTATGAGCCACTGACACCCTGGTAGGGGTTTTGTTTGTTTGTTTTAAACTTGAATTATAGGAGTTCTTTATATATTCTAGATATTAATCTCTTATCATATATATGGTTTACAAATATGGTCTCACATTCTGGATATTGTCCTTTTACTGTGTTGACCATTTCCTATGCTGTGATGATATTTAGTTTTCTTGAATGTTGAGAGTTCAGATTTATTTACTTCTTTTATTACTGCTTATTTTTTTAATATAAATTGTTCAAAGGGGTTTCATTATATTTCCAGAGATGCATGAAATGTACTTTGATCAAACTTACTCCTCTATGATACTCTCAACATTTTCCTCTTCCTCCCCTCTTTTTATTTTCTTTTTTCTCTGTTCTTTATATGTTTTTATTGTAAAAATACTGTACAGAGGGATTACAGCTACATGAGTAAGGTAATGAGTACATTTCTTATCGAGCATTGTTACCTCCTCCTTTGTTTTTCCCCTACCATCCCTTCCCTCCCCATTTCCCCAACTCCCACTCCCCCCCCAAGTTGTAAAGTTCATTTTCAACATAGTGTCTTGTATATATCATTGTTACAATGGGTTAATCTGTATCCTTATTTCAGCATTTTGTTATTTCCCTCTCCTCCACAAATTAGAAAAATGCAGGGCATCGACATCAAAACGAGGGTTATATCATGGGGGAAGAACATACAAGAGAAACAAAAAAAATCACAAAGTACATTTAAATATGTTAAAAACAATGGCAAGAAAGAGAAAAAAAACACTTGTGTCCATATCTTGGGGTTCATTTCACTTAACATCATCTTATATGGTCATATGTACATAGCTTTTGATGTTTTCTACTTGTCCTAGACTTCTACTAATTATTGGAAATAAGGGAAGCCATGGGATCTATGTTTCTTTGAGCCTGGCTTACTTCACTTAATATAAGTTTTTTCCAAGTCTTTCCATTTCCTAACAAATGGGGCAATGTCATTCTTTCTGATTGAGGCATAGAATTCCATTGTATAAATATACCACATTTTCTTGATCCATTCATCTACTGAGGGGCATCTGGGTTGGTTCCATATCTTAGCTATAGTAAATAATGCTGCAATAAACATAGTTGTGCTGGTAGCTTTAGTATGGCCTTGTTTGTGATCATCTGGGTAAATGCCCAAAAGTGGGATTGCTGGGACATAGGGGAGCTCTATGTCCTCCCCTATTTTTAAACAGAATCCCATTTACTATCTTAATATATGTACATATGTGCATATATATGTGTATACATAATATATGTGTGCATATATACATACATATATGTCTGAATATATATATTACTTTGATATATATATATATATATCTGAATATATATATATATATATATATATTACTTTGATCATATGCACCTACTAGCCCTTCTTTTTTCTCTGTCCACACTAGAAAGTTCTTTTGTGCTCATGTTCTATCATCATAATCATCATCATCATCATCATCATCAACATCATTTTAGTTCTGGTTCTATCAATGAGGGAAATGATGTGATATTTGGCTTTTTGAGTTCATCTCACTTAACATGATGATCCTTGATTCTTTCCTTTTTTTCCTTTAATCTTGTAATTTTGTTCTAATTTATGGATGAAATAATAACCTATTGTTTCTTTTTTATTTTTTGTTAATAAGGCTTTTTGTTGTGAAAATATGGTATAGAGGGGTTACAATTACATGAGCAAGGTAATGAGTACATTTCTTATCAAGCATTGTTGGCTCGTCCTTTGTTTTTCCTTTACTAACCATCCCTGCCCTCCTATCTCCATGATTGAACTTCCCCAAACCCCCCTGCCAAAATTCAGTTTTCAACTTAGCATCTTGTACATTTCATTGTTGCAGTGGGTCCACCTGTATCCCTATTTAAACAATTTGATTTTTTCCCTTCCTCTCCCCAAATTATACCAACATCAAATACAATGAAAGCAGGGGTTATATCATGGGGAAGGGACATACAAAGCAACAAAAAAATCACCTTATAAATACATTAGAAACAGTAGCAAGAAAGAAAAACCACTTGAGTCCTTATCTTTGGGTTCATTTCGCCTAACATCAACTTATCTGACCTTTTCTGCTTGTCTCATACATATACTAGTTGTTGCAAACCTCGGAGTCAAAGCAGACACTCTGAAAACATTACAGGATGGAATAGGAGAAACCCTAGGTCTCCTTGGCACAGGCCAAAATTTTCATAATAGAGACCCAGAAACACAACAAATCAAAGAAAGGTTGGACAAATGGGATTGCATGAAACTGCAGAGCTTCTGCATGGCAAAGGACATAGCTAGCAAGATCAATAGATTGGGAGATCCTCACTAGCCATACAACGCACAAGAGTCTCATATCTAAAATATACCTAGAACTCAAAAAATTAAATCGCCCAACAACAAATCTTCAAAGAAACAATTGCCCGATAAATAAGTGGGCTAAATACTTACAGAGAAACTTCTCTGAAGAGGAAAGAAGGATGGCCAATAGACACATGAAGAAATGCTCAACCTCTCTAGCCATAAAAGAAATGCAAATCAAAACAACACTGAGATACCACCTCACCCCAGTGAGAATGGCTGTAATCAAGAAATCAAGAAATGCTGGAGGGGATGTGGACAGAAGGGAATCCTACTGCATTGTTGGTGGGAGTGTAAATTTGTCTGTTATTTGCAATAACCTATTGTTTCTATATACCCCATTTTATTTTTCCATTCATGGTTGCTCTATGCCTAGAATGATTCCATAGCTTGACTATTATGAACAGTGGTGTAATAAATAGTGGCGGTGGAGGTGCCTGTATTGTATGTTGACTTGAACTTCTTCAAGAATGGCATAGAAGGACCATAAAATAGCTCTCTTTTTTTAGTTTATTGAAGACTCTCCATACTGATTATCATAGTGGTTGTACTACTTTACATTCCTATCAATACCCTGTGAGAGATCCTCTTTCCATATTGTTGCCAGTATTTTGTTGTTTCTTTTCTTTTTGATGCGGTACCATATAAATGTCTATCTTCCTTTCTACTCAGCAAATCTACTAATGTAGTGGAATTTATTCTTTGCAGTATTTCCTGAATCTTTTGTATTTAGGATTCTCACTCCTCTCTTTCACCTTTCAATATTTTTATTGGCCACGTAAATTTGTTGTCTTAACTACAGAATGTGTTAGGTAGGTTCTCTTTAGATTTTGTCTTGTGTCCTAAAAGCCTCCCATTACTGAATAACCCTCTATCTCAAGATTGGGAAACATTTTTTTCTCTTATGCTCTTATTTATTGGGTAGTTTTTTGTCTCTTTAGCATGGACCTCTTCTTATTCCTCTTACTCATTTTTCATAGTTTTTTTTTTCTTGTAATGGTGCCCAGAGGTCTTGCAAGTTCCATTCATACTTTCTTAGCACTTTTTCTTTACTTTTATTTAAGTGTTATAATTCTTATACATTACCTCTGACATTCCATTTTCATCTTGTGCCATTCTATTAATAAGGCCTAGCCGGGCGCTAGTGGCTAATGCCTGTAATCGTAGCTACTCAGGAGGCTGAGATCTGAGGATCGCAGCTCAAAGCCAGCCCAGGCAGCAGTTGGTGAAACTCTTACCTCCAATAAACCACCAGAAAACCAGATGTTGCACTGTAGTTCAAGCGGTAGAGTGCTAGCCTTGAGCTGAAGAGCTGAGGGACAGAGCTCAGGCCCACAGTTCAAGCCCACAACCGACCCCCCCCCCCAAAATAAATAAGGCTTTCAATTAACTGTTCTTTTTTTAAAATTTAGGTTAATAAGGTTTTCATTTCCAGAATTTATTTCTGGGTCTTTTTTTTCTTTATTCCTTTTAGCATTTCCTGGGATTTCTGGGTCTTCTAATATTGGAATCTGCCATGTCTGGGAGGGTAGTAGTTCATACCTAGAGTTTATTGCAGTTATTATCTTTTCACAACGTACTGGCTCATGCTATAAAATAGGTATAGGAGTAAGCTGGCCAAAGATATATTCTCAGAATCAGGGCCACATTCACTTTAGAAGCTTCCTTTGTTTTCTCTTTTGGCCTATAGGCCAAAAACTGTTTTCATTAGTTTTGCCACAAAGAATGTTTAGAACCTCAGAAGAAACTGCCCTTGTTGCCACAGGAATCCTCCCATTTCTATTCTGGTTTGCTTCTAATGATGTCAACAGCAGTTACACATAGTCTGCCTTGTGGCTGCTAAGCTCATATGACCTAGAACAATAAAATCTTATCTTTGTATGCAGTAGAGCGTCTCCCTGGTTACTCCAACTAACAAGGTCTTGATTATAAAAATGGAACATTTCCTAGAATTTCCGAGAGGTAGCAGAGCACTGCAGACCTGCATGGGTTTATAAAAGCATTTTTTTTTTTTTTTTTTTTGGCCATCGAGTGTACTGTGTGGGCTGATTACTCATTGCTGTATGGCTCTACCATACCTCAGCAGTTCTTCCTGCCTCGGGTTTCAGTTTTCATTTGTTTATCGCTGATCACCAATTTCCACTCAGAGTTTCCACCATTTCCTGTTTCTGTAGCATCATTGCAGCTGTTGGCTGCATTCTTAGCTTTTATTCCCTGTGACATGCTGTTCATATTCTCCATATACCTTTCATTCAAACTGAATTGCTTTATTTAATCACTATTATCTTTCTCTTGTTTATATATCACAAACCTAGGATACTAGCAGGCCTATGCCTGAAGAGGGATTTTAGCTTACTTAGTAATATTGAAGAAAAAGGAAGGCAGAGGATTTAAATCAGTTGTCTAATATTACATAGCCATTGATCAGCAAGTTTGGATTATAAAACCAGCCATCATTTGTATTATCAATATATTAATTCCTACTTTTCAAAAATATTTCTATTTTTCAAAATATTTATTGATCTCTACTACATATTGAGTACTATGGTAGGAAATGAGAAGCTGACTCAGATGACTTTTCTTGACATAGTCTTACTAATTGAACTGACCTGAGAGGCAACATAGTTTATTACAGGGAAAACTATGGGACCAGAGCTTTGTTCTTCTTTGGTATTGTTAAAGAAATTACAGATAAAGTTTATAAGCTTTGTTTCTGTTATTTGGTTGCCGGTTTATTCTTGTTCTCACAGAAAGCTGAAGGCTAGGTAACCAACTTCAGTTTTCTCTGATAGTGTGAATAGTTCTACAAAGGGTTTTTAATCTAATTTTGTTGTCAGGGAGAATTATTTATTTTTTGGCTTCTTTTGTATTAAATTTATTATCCAGTGGAACTGATTGATGATCTGAGATAATCAAAAGAAAGTTTATGTGGCAATATGAACAATTCTTCTATATTAGAATTAGTATCTGAAAGAAGATTCTAGAGGAATTAAAAAGGAAAGATATCATTAAAATTTCTCATATAAATGTATCTGAAGTCACAATTAAATAGGAAGCACATAAAGACAAGGTGGGTTAAATAAGCCATGTGAAATCACCTATACCCAGTGATTTTTTTAACCCACAAAATGTCTTGTAATTCAATCTAGTACATTCTATTGATTGTTTCAACATCAATTGGATTGAGTAAATATTCATTTGTTTATTTTAAAACAATTATATAGGTAATTTTACTGTTATATGGCTCAGATTCCTTATTTGAAAAGTTTATTTCTTTGATTGTTTTTAAAACTACTTTTAAAAACTACTACTCCACTCTGGCACACATTGGTCTTCCACAGCAAGAACCCGAAGTAGTACTCTCAGATACAAATTTACTAAGTACCCTGGATTAAGAACCAAAATGACCTGAGAAATTGCTCATCCTTGTGGACTTGAATTATTCTCTCCTTCATGAGGTCCCAGAATCCTGAGGACTTATGCAGGCATATTTATTTTGCTTGCCTAGTTTTAGCATGTGTCTCATCCTTCTGCTTCAGTACATTGTTAGTGAGGAAGAAGGTTCCCTCTACCCGGGCCCCGGGCCCCCCCCCCCATTCCCCTTCCCAAAGCTTAGGAGAAGAGAGGTTCTTAGGAGAAGAGAGGTTCTTAGAATACGGCTGCTGACATTGTAGTCCTGATGTTATTTAAGAAAGGGGGACTCAGGCTACTGTAGTTGGTAGAGGTCTTCCTATATTCCTATGGGAATTCCAGAAAACTTGAATGTGGTGATAAGAATGCTACACAATAGATGCATTGCCTTTGAGGTTTCCCGATTTATGCTGAATGGAGAGGACAGTGAGCTATGTTACACTTGTGCCATCTATTGGTCACTTGTTTGGCCTTCTGCATACAACTTGTGGGTCTGAACATAAGATACTGCCTCATTATCAGTGTCTTTGCTGGCCCACTTTACAGCAACATTTCCATCTATCTTTAAACCTGATTCCAAATATTATTTGCTTTCTGAGTATTTCTTCTTTTCTTTTTGAATCCATCTTGCCTTTATGTGTTCCAGGAAGGACCTTGTGAATGGTAGGCAAACATCCTATTACTGAATTATCCCTCTAGCCTGCAGATTTTCTTTATAAGAACTTTTTAGATGGTAACTTTGCTGTAGTGAATCCAAGTAAGTATTACATGCAATGCTACAGTTTTTTTTGCGGGGGGGTGGGAGGGGGGAAGTTGAAAATATCCTAAAGACTAAAGCACCAAAATCACTAAATTGTAATGACTATTTGTATAGAAATACAATTTATTTCAAAATGAGCATTTCTACACAAACTGACATTATGCTTCTCATACATTTTCTGGTCATCAAAGAAAGGACTTGCTGTGTTTTTCACTCATTCTCAGAGAACTTTTTGTTAGGAAAAAACCCTAGCTTTTATTTCTGACTCTATTACTGAGTCCGTATTATTTTAAGTGGGTTAATGAGCTTTGTGATATCTTCATTTCATATTGTAAAATGAAGATAAAAGTACTTTGCATACTTCTTTCAAAAATACTATGAGGATTAATGAAAAAGTGTTACCAGGCATAGTGAATTAACCCATTTTTTTAGTATATATAGATTTCAGATCCATTTCCTAATACTAAAACGAGTCATATATTTTTCAAAAAGGGAGTATGTAGGATTAAGATTATAGTGATCTTTAATATTTATTTCCCCAAAAGAATGAACAGTTGACAGGTAAGATAATTAATTTCCTTATATAAATCTTCCCCTTTTCATCTACATTTTGTTCATGCTGCAGAAGAGAAAACTTGATCCACATGCCAGGCTGCCTACTTAATTTAAAAGCTATTGAAATGGTCTAAAATCCTATAGTGTTAGTAATAATTTGTTTCACTGAGGCATGAGGGTGTTATTTCTAAACTTATAACCCAGCTCTTGGTAGAGCATTGTTATGTAGGAGACAAGTCAGTCATTGCTGGAGGAAACCCATGAACCAAAATTCATGGACTAAGGGTGAGAGAGCACTATCTATCATAACTATCCATCCATTATGCTGTTGCCCACATTGTGCAAGGAATTTGCTTGTCATGAATTTCATCAATGGCTGTATTTCATAAGTTGAGGTTGGTAATCAGACAGGGTCACCCTGAAATCCCATTTGTGAGTGAGGCTTCTCATGGCTGCATTTATCTTCCAGATTGATTGTGTTTGCAGCATCCGTAGGTACTAAAGATATGAGAAATAGCTTAGCAAAAGCTAGAGTAGCATTTTTGTTACTATGTAAGTAGATACAAGCAGTGGAAATTGGAGATTTAGTAGGAGGGAAAGGGGTAGAGGATGAGCAAAAGACAGAATAGGGGGAAAAAGCAGGAAGTGAAACACAGGAAAAAGAAAACTAAATATAAGCCAAGTATGAAGAAGGAGTTATAACAATTCATATGAAAGTGGGGATAAATGGAAAAGAAACAAAGCATAGGTAGAAAAAATATCTCCAGAAAGTTAGAAATTTTTATATTCACTGGGATGGTAGTCTTGGGAAGTAAATCCTTAGTAAAGTTCCTTGTGTCAAGTCTACTTTGTCTGTTTAACTAGTAACCTTTCAATTTAAACATTTTTATATATCTTTCCTATTCTACCCTTTCAATAAGTGAGGTTGATATTTCCCCTATTTGGCACATGAGAAAAGGGAGCCAGCTCTATCATGAAACAAAAACCTTTAAGATTTTTGGTTTGATGAAATGCCATTTATCTGTTTACTCTCATTGCCTAGGCTTTAGAGGTTTATATGTGTGTGTGTGTGTGTGTGTGTGTATATATATATATATATATATATATATATATATAATGTATGTATGTATCTATACACATATATATGTATATATATATATATGTATAAAACATCGCCTAGATAAATGTCATAGAACTTTCCCATCATGTTGACCTGTACTGGTTTTATAGTTCCAGGTCTGACATATAAGTTTTTAATATGTTTTCAGATTTGTTATATAAGCTTTTTATCCCCAGTTCTTTCATTTGTCAGAATCTTGGTAGGCTGGCCAGCTCTTGTCCTCCTGTCTCAACTTCCTAATTTCTAGGTTGATAGGTATGGACTACCACACTTCGCTCTTTAATCCGTTTTGCATTGACTTTTGCATAGAGTGTATGATAAGAGTCCAATATCATTATTCTGTATGTGAATATTTAGCTCTCCCAACATAATATATTGATAAGATTGTTCTTTCCCTATTGTGTTCTTGGCACCTTTGTTCAAAATCAATTGATTGTAAATGCATAGGTTTATTTCTGGACTCTATTTCCTGTTCCATTGATTGATGTATCTGTTTTTGTTTCAGCATTGTGTTATTTTCGCTGCCCCAGGCTCCATCTAATGCTATGTGAGGAGCCCTTAATAATGTGATTACATCATCACATAGTTTTTGTAAACTATATAATAAACCCTCAATCTTGATAGTGCTGCTCTCTCTGACTTTCCTCCCATCATGCTTTGCCTCCTGTTGGATGACATTCAGTCATTTTTAGCAACTTCATGAGGGAAGTTAAGTTAGGAATACATATAGATGGAGTAGAATAGACTTAAGCGGCTGTTAGTCAATTCCATGACTGGTTAAAGTTATCGCTAACCATTCTGGGGTATACATGATTCCCTACCTGTGAGGCCAATCAGTAAGCAATGGAGAAGAAATAAAGCTTTAGAATAAAGGGCAGTAGAAACTAGTCTAGGAGAAATGTTTCCAGTCATTATGTGTATAAAATGGTAAGCAGAGAGCTTTCAATGCTCTCTGCTTAATATCAGGATTATATTAAACAATGTAATGTATGTAATAAGTGTATTTTTTATTTTAATAGCAATCTCACAAAACAGAATTTATTGTAATTCCTGTGTTTATAAGGCAAAAACAATGACAGTAATACCAGTATCAAGCACATGTAGTATTAACTTGCATTTTTCAATTAATCTTAACTATAATATAAATTCCAATTAATCAAGAAAATGTTTCTTCTTAGAAAAGGTTATCCAACAGTTTGTAATAAAAATGGAGTGGGAAACATATGCCAGATATAACATACTAGACTGCATAAAAATATCAGAATAGCAAGTATCGGCATACCTATAATCCCAGCAGTTAGCTGAGGCAAGAAGACTGAGAGTTCAAGGCAGGTCTGAGCTAGTGGAGTTCAAAGCGAACCTAGGATATACAGTAAGATCTTACCTTAAAAAAAACCTTATTTTTCAGAAATTTGGAATAGTTAAGGCTTTTTCATTAAAAAATTGGTTATTACTTAATTTCACACTATAAAAAGAACCAATTTTACATTTAATTTTGGATTAATAATTGTGTATTTTGTGAAAGAGGATCTTCAAATTATATTTCATTTTAATTTGTATGTAACTTGAATTTGATCCTGTGGATAAAAGGTTAAGGTTTGTTTCAAGGTCATAAGACAATTGGCAAAATAGGTGGCGTAGCACAGCACAACAGAGTTCTCTTCAGCTTTCAGTCTGGCTATTCGGCTTTTTCCAGTTTTCATAGAAAAGTTAAAGCATTATTACTTTATGTATGCATTCTAGGAAGCACTCACATTTAAATTGATGAGATAAAACACATGAACATCAAAAGAATGACCCAGAAGGAAGTGACTTAATCATTTCCTAGCAAATTTATTATTAAGGAAGACATTAAACATTAGAACAAAAAAAACCTAACTCAAATGTTTGTTCTCAAATATATGAATGGAGAGTACAAGTGCATATTAAGCATTAAACTAAAATCAGAAGACTTGAATTAAACTTCTTGTTCCATTTCTAAGGAGTCTGATTGAGTTTTCTCCAACTTTATTATTTTTTTCCCTTTATTCCCAGACTCTGAGTTAGGGCCTTCAAAATAGATCACATTCCCTACCTCCCATAGGTTAGATGTAGTCTCGTGACTCTGTTGTGATTGCAAGTAAAAAAGATAAACAGAATATTGACTACCTTGTGTTTACTTGTTGACAAGAGTAAATCCATGGGAACAAAATAGAAGGAGCTCTGGTTCCTGGACAATTTTTGTGATGTACTCAGATTATTCTATAAGAGAAATCAACACCATTTTAAAAAATAGAAGTGACATTCTTGAGGTCTTTGTAGGAAAGGTGTTTGAATATGCTGAAATACACTGCCAATCAATAAATCAATAGGATAAAAGCACACAAATTCATTTACATGTGCAGTTTCCATTTCACAAGAAGGTGAGAAGATAATCTGGAGAAATTTAAAAACATATATACATAAAAAAAGAGGAAAAGAATGTAGGTACCTGGGAAGAATAAATAATTGTGAAAAAAGAAATGGGTAATCAGAATAGGTAATAGCCAATGTAGAGAAGGCTCCATTTTCCAGTTTGACTCCTGTTGCTTACTGATCTCCCCAGATGCTAAAAGTTCTCAGGGAGGATTTTCATGACAACTGGCTTTCTTTTGTAGAATCTCCCTTAGTCAGAGAAGAGAAATTCTCCTGTGGCCATTTGTTGTTTACTAAATACTTTCAATATGAAGTCACCAGCAACCAATGCAGTATGTTTTTTGTGTTCAGTTTTTGGACTCCATCTCTTTGTAGAAAGAAAGTATATACTGAACTAACACAGTAAACTGTGAGCAAGTCATCACACTTCAAACCTTCCATTGCCTTACATATAAAATAGCTACATATGTAGCTGCTGTAAATATTAAATAAAATTATATAGATTGGAAATGAACATGTTGCATAATATAACATATTATTTTTATTTCTGTATTACAGCCATGGGGAAAGAAAGACAAAATTTAATTTTTGTCCTTTTAATAAATTGATTTTTAGTTGGAATAATTTCATATGAAAAACAACGATGTAAAAAAAATCAACAAACCCTATCCCTCCATGGTTTTCCCTCTTATATTAATATACGTTTTATGATATATTTTTGTCAGAACTAAGAAACTCACTGTGGTAAAAACCTGTGGTTAGTATGTGCAAATCCCTGAGTTCAGTTATGTAACTGGGACCCTTTTTGAATTATTCTCCATCCCTCCCCCTCTCTTGTTTAAGGAGACCACAGTCATTGCCCCAACCGACTTCATTTTGTTTCTTTGACTTGCTCTCTTTATTTCTTCTCCCCAGCTGATTTCAAATGCCGGAGACAATGAGCCCTGAAGGAACATATCCCATGACAAGAGTCTAAACAGCTTCCCCAACAGCAGAAACAAATGCCCCTGATGCCAGCAAGACCTCACAAGACCAGATCTGAGATTATGATCAGCTAGATTACAATCTGACCATGGCCATGATTGTTTAACAACACACACACACACACACACGCACACATATACATATATATATATATATTCCTATCTATATCTATATATAATTTATTTATTTTTTGTCGGTCATGGGGCTTGGACTCTGGGACTGGGCGCTGTCCCTGAGCTCTTCAGCTCAAGGCGAGCGCTCTACCGATTGAGCCACAGCGCCACGTCCGGTTTTTTAGTGGTTTATTGGAGATAAGAGTCTCACAGAGTTTCTTGCCCTAGCTGACTTTGAACCGTGCTCCTCAGATCTCAGCCTCCTGAGTAGCTAGGATTATAGGCGTGAGTCACCGGCGCCCGGGTAACAACATATATTTTTGACTTCTGCTCCTGTTCCTCTCCTACATAATGCCAGAACTCTTGTTAACACCACACATATAGTCCTTGGGACATTAGACCACTGCTTCCTTGACATTCCCCCTACTGACTGTTGATTGGACTTTTCTGTGGGTGGGTGACTAAACCTGGTCGGTCTGTTGCAATCCCTCTCCCCACCTTCTGAACTAGAACTCCGCAACACCCTCAGCACAAAAGAGGAAAACAACAGCAACAACAGTTGTACGTACATTACTGCAAATCTAAACTGAGCAGTGATCCTCAGCTCTCTGAGGATCTGAGCCTCTGAGATCCCTCAGAGTTTTTATTTTTTATCAGCCACTATTTTCCTTTATCTCTGTAATATTTCCTGTCTACTGTTTCTTCAACTTCATGGCCCACTTTTACCACATTCTGCTGAGACTACTCTTTTGTTTTGTCTTGTTTTTGTTTGTTGATACAAGGTTTTGCTATGCAGCTGATGCTGGCTGAAATTAGCTGTGTAGCTCAGGCTGGACTAGAACTCATGATTCTCCTGCTTTGGTGACTTTATTGCTAGAATTACAGGGGAAAGCCACTACAGCTACCTAAGTCAACTTCTTATATAAATCTCAATTCCTTCCACTTCTGATAATGAAGGTAATCATTATCAGGGTCTGGTCCAAGGCACTTCACTTTTTCTGGATAAACTGAAAATCCCCAGTGCAGTTGGAATGGCATTTCTGAGATATATTTTTCTTTGTATTTAAATTTCTCAGTGGTTTCATTAAGTTTTCCTTAGAGGAAAAATCAGAATGCCTGACAAAGTGGCAATATCTGGTGCCTGATTAGATCTGGTTTATTCTTGGAACTTCCTAGTCAAATCTTTTTTCATTTCTTCCTGTTGTTCTTATTTACTGACATCAGTCTTACCTTTTCCTCTTGTCTTTCTCATCTTTATACATCATAACACCACAGTTTTCTTTTCCTTAATTTCCTGAAAAAAGCCCTGGTTTTGCTCTACTTTTTGAGGTGTTCACTTAACGCTCTCCAAATCCCTCTTCCTCTTGTCCAAATAGGTGAGAGTCTATCATTGGACTTTCAGAAAAATCTCCCTGACCCTCCTCTTCTAATTTAGGTTGTTTATTTCTATTGAGTCCAAAGAACCCTTAAATTCTTTAATAAACTATCCTCCTTTGTGATTATACTTCAGCTTGTTTATATTTCCTTTTAACTGCTTGGAAAATAGTTTGTAAATGAATATATTTTTTAACCATTTTAAAGAAGCACATATACTATGACTCTTATGGGTCATGCTACAGAGAAATAAAAGATTGATCTGATTTTCAGAATATGGAAGTAAATATTGGAAGGATCTACTACCCCATTTTTCTTCTTAGTGAAGATGTTTTCTTTTCATGTTCAAATATTGAGGAGTTTTCTACAGTTTACTCTATAATAGGTACAACCTGTGGGAAAATATAGTGGTTTTTCTTGGAAAATATACTTAGAATTTGATTTTCTAGTCTATATTGAAGGCCCATTTTAGGAAGAACTGGGTAACATATTTTCACAAATTATATATTTTAATTAGGGAGTTAATCATAGTTCTGATTACTCACAGAAAATTATGGGCTATAATGGCTACTACTAAGCTAATTGTGCTGTGATCCATTCCTCTGTAGAAACCTTTAACTTCGCACACTTTGTCCACACCTTGTAATTATATTCCCTTCACCCTCATTTATTTTATTTTATTTTATTTGTGAACATACTATAGAGGGGTTACAATTACATGGGCAGGATAATGCATACATTTCTTACCAAGCATTGCAGCCTCCTCCTTTGTTTACCCTTCACCTCCCTTCCCAGCCTCCCCCCTCCCTCCCCTTCACCCTCATTTTTTGATGAATGTTTACAATTAGATGGTGATTACTTTTTCCTTTGAAAATACTCTACATTGGTCCTTAGGTATTTATAGAGGAACAGTTTTTGTTTTAAGTTATAAGCAGATTAAATTGGAAAAAATTATGCTTTAAATAAAATTAAATATTATTCTTTGGAAGGTATTAGTGCAGCCCATGAATTCCTGTCATCAATATCTGTTTATACACACAGGCAAAGGACTTTTACATATATTTATCATGAGGGATCTACATTTTATCTTAGCTAAACATAGTAGGTTTTAGAAAAATGTACAAAAATGTCTGTGATTTTATCATGGTTATGATTGACTTGCTGTGACATTTGATATTTCTAATGAATGTACTATCATTGCTAAGCTATCCTTATTTGGGAGAAATACACAAACAAGGAAGAAAAATACTTTTACATTGCATTTAACTTTGGACTTGGTGGTTCCCAGTTTTGGGTGGCAGCCACAAAAAGCCAGGCAAATTCCCAAGATGCCAGGCCACAGTGGCGATTGCTGGTCACAGCAAGTGATTGCAGCTCTCTTCTTAGAAAAGTACCCACATATAACGTTTTCATAACAAGTATTTAAAGGCAAAAAGCTACTTTCTTTTACCAATCATACTAATATACTTTGCTACTTCCCTTTTGCCCTTGCTATGTCCTGTCTTCCCTGATGTTGGGGATTCTGTTGATCCAACTGGCCTCTGAGTGACCTTTATCCAATATTCATGAAAATATTGTGATTTTAAAATGTCACAAATATTATACTCACCCGAGCTTTAAAGGAAGCAAATGGACTTTACCCAACAATGTTTTGGAAATGGATCCATGATAACAAATAGGATCAGAAACTGTAAACATGGTAGTAACATTTTATCAAATAGATTTCTGGAAAGTTGTCTGAGGCATGCTTGGGTCTTTAGGATCTGGTGATTAGACCTGAATTGTACTTAGCAAATTGTTCATCATTCTTCATAAGACTTTTACATTTTTTTCCTTAATGACCTTGAGGAAGCAGATTTTAATCATTCTAGAAACAGATTTAAATACTTTCAAACTAATTCTAGCACTGTTAGAATCTTAAGTATCAAAGTAACAACCAAGAGGCCAAATTTAGCTTGCAGACTTATAATATGTGGATAAGTATAATCTAAACTCAGATTTTAACTATCAACGACTGTGCATTCCTTTGGGAGGGTGGTACATTTGAAATAGGAGTTTTAGCTTCTACATGTCTTTTTTTGGCCACCCACCTCAATATACCAGCATGGACAACAGGGGAAGAAGCAAAGTAAATACTTCAGCCCATTCTTAGTCATCTTTGAGGTATAGACATGAGCTTTAGGCTTAAAGAAACAAAGAAGTTGAGGCAGGAGGAAAGAGAAATGCATAATTATTAAATAGGTCTGGTCATCATATGGTATAATTGGTCATTATGAAAGCGTTCCAAAGAAGCTATGATCCAGATATTACTTGAGAGCAGCTGTAATAAAAATAAGCCATTATCCAGACATTACTTAATCTGGGTACACAAGTCATTGTTGCTTAATGGGTGGTCTGTCCTGAGGAGGAATTCTGTTCCTTTCCTTTGAAGCAGTTTTCTTCATTCCTCTTCATAAAGATGTTATCACTAAGTCTTGTCTTTTTGGGTTCCAAGTGATTCCAAAGTGAATGGCTTAGAACAACAACAGACACAAAAAGGATGCCACGCTTTTATCTTGCTTTTAATTAATTTGTGGACTCATATATGTAATTAATGTTCCAAAAAGCAAATAGGAGTCAGTGCTGTTCAGGAAAAGAAGTTTAAGTACCTGTTACACATTTTCTAGTTTGTCTCAGCTATAATTATTCTTTATTACATGACACAATTATTTTACAGCTTCTTACCTGATAACATTTGAGTTTTGCTCTTTATTCCAGCCTGGTAAACAAAGAAGCACAGTCAATTAAGTGAGTTGATGTACAAAACAAAACTTCATGTACTTGAAATGATAGGATGCTTTCTAATTTGCATGGCTTCATCAAGTAGTTTCCTACACTATCGGCAGACAGACATTTTCTCTTACTTGCTAAATTTGTTCACCCTACCAGCAGGAAGTCAAGAACTCCTTTCTTAAGAACAAAACCAATGGTTTAAGACTCCCAGTCGGTAGAGGGCATGTGGGTTAACATCAGAATTCCTAGACACTATTACAGACTGGTGGTACAGATGGTTTATAATTCTTTTGCATGAGTACAGACTCCTAGCTTGATGTTTGTTTTCTAAACACGGATGTTGAGGCCAGATTGTGGACCCAATGGATGTGTACAGTATCAGCTGAATTCTGTGGTAAAACAGAATTCCCTCCACAACAACTTTTAGTTCCTTCTCAGATTTAAGTCTTCTGGCCAACTGAAATCTCCCATCCAGGTAAAGGTTGACCCATTTGACCCTGACAGTTTTCCTAATCTAAATTACTGTGAACTGAGTTGGTCTATTAATATCTTCTCTGAATTCTGTACATAAAAACACTCATTTTCTCATAAGCTGTGGTTCTACTAACATAGGGATGCTGAATCTAACTGGTGCCATCTTGGGTATGTGTTGGGTGGATGATAGGGTATTGGGTTTATCTGGTGCCATCTTGTGTTCATGGTGAAGGTAGGGAAGTCCCACCTCAGGTGATGGAAGCGCCTGTATTGGGTCATGAACTCTCAAGCTCCCTGTGACCCTACTCTCTGACCTGACCCTATTTAGGCCTGAACCAGCTCAGGCAGGGGTACACCATGCCACCTGTTTCCTGTCTGCTCGTGTCATATCTCCTGGCTCTCCTCAGATCAAAATGGTATCCTACTTCAGCTCTCCATTGGAACCGATCTGGTTTGTTGGTATTGTTTTTCTGTTCTTTCTTTCCTCTCCTGCTCTCATGGCTCAGTTTTCTGACAGTGTTAAGTGTATATGCAGGGCTGCAGATCTTTGCAATGAGTCTGCCTACAGTTGCTGGTCTTCTACTAAAGACTCCTGATTTGTCCTCTCAAAATGTGGCTGCTTCATTTTCTTGCCATACAACACTACTTCCTGTTTCTTTGACTCACTGAAACTTGTTCAAATAACAAAAGCTTTTTTTTTTTCACCCTTTGGAGCTACTTACCCACCTTACATGGGGCAATACTCTGAAATACTTACCTAAGGAACAACACACAACATTGTTTAAAACAGAAATTTATTTACCTTTGGTAGACTTTCCCTAATTTATCTTTAAACCACACTGAATATCCTGTTGGCTCCTTTACAGATATTCTGTAGCATCCATGTGTTTCCTAAGAGAATTTTCATTGAATTAAAAAGTAAAAGTACTTGAATATAAGCAATTCATGAGGAAAAATTGAGTGAGGTTTTACACCAGTTACAAATTATCTGAGTAGAGCAGTGGAGACGTGCAAAAGGAATCTAAAATGGAGGAAGGGATTACAAGGAAGAGATCGCAAGCTCTCAGAAGGAGAACACAGTAATTAAAACTTAACAACTCGTAAGGCTAGAAGCAGAGCTGTGGCTCAAGGAGTAGAGTAGTAGCCTTGAGCAAAAAAATCTCAGGGATAGTGCACAGGCTCCAAGTCCAAGCTCCTAAATCAGCACTCAAAACAAACAAACTTCCCAACTCCCAAATGACCAGCTTTGTTTAGAGCCAAGTAGCCCACCAAGGTTGTGGGATGTCACAAGATGCTTTTAAGTTTCTTATTTAGCTATGGATTAAAGAAAAACAGAATTGGGTTGATAACAAACAATGCTGAAACATTTTGATTTTGAACTTGACTAAATAAAGACCTAGGCCCATGAACCCTAGGCTTGGCATGAAGTGGACCCTGTACTTATTCATACATTATAATTCTTTAAACCTTCCTTAGCTTTGTGCATCCTGGGGTTGTCCTGAAGAGGGTCTTAATGGACTAAGATCTAAATTTCATTAAAAAACTTCCTGTGCTTCAGTAAAACCAATACTTGTCATTCTTTCTGATGGAGTCGTAGAATTCCATTGTGTATATATACCACATTTTCTTGATCCATTCATCTACTGAGGGGCATCTGGGTTGGTTCCATATCTTAGCTATGGTAAATAATGCTGCAATAAACATAGTTGTGCTGGTAGCTATGCCTCCATCAGAAAGAATGATATTGCCCCATTTGTTAGGAATTGGAAAGACTTGAAAAAATTCTATTAAGTGAAGTAAGCCAGGCCCAAAGAAACATAGGTCCCATGCTTTCCCTTATTTGCTATAACTAGTATATGTCTGAGCGAAGCAGAAATGGTCAGACAAGTTGATGTTAGGCGAAATGAACCCCAAGATAAGGTCTCAAATGGTTTTTCTTTCTTGCTATTGTTTCTAACATATTTATAAGATGATTTCTTTGTTGCTTTGTATGTCCCTCCCTCACCGTATAACCCGTTTTCACTCTAGTTGATGTTGGTATAATTTGTGGAGGGGAAGGGAAAAAACAAGTCCTTTAAATAGGGATACAGGTGGACCCATTGCAACAATGAGATGTATAAGACATTATGTGGAAAAACGAACTTTACAACTTTGCGGGAGGGATGGGGGGACATGGGAAGGGATGGGAAGGGGAAACAAAGGAGGAGGCAACAATGCTTGATAAGAAATGTAGTCATTTCCTTGCTCATGTAATTGTAACCCTATTGTATGGTATTTTCATAATAAAAAAGCTTATTAATAAAAAAAGGAAAAAAAATACTTGTCATCTTAGAGAAGACCTGTTCCTTTTAGTCTCTTGAAAGTATATTGCTTTCCTAATAAAGTCAACTGTTACTTTTGTATCTTGTTTGAATTCTTCTTTTGTTGCATGCAAGAATCAGGTCAGCTGAACTGATTTCTGGCAAGGCTACCATATCCTGTGCCCCAGTTGGCACACTCCATCCAAGAAGATAACTGGTAGGTAGTAGTTAGACATGAGTGATGGGAAAGTGCAGAGGGAACTTAAAATGGAGGGTGAGATCATACGATTTCTGAGAAAGAACAGTGTAATTAGACTTTATAACCTAAAGATGACCAGCCTATGCAGCTCACCAATGTCACAAGATGTTTGTTTTTTAAATACTTTTCCCACTTAATTCAGAATTAATGCAAGGCTTCATTCCACCTTAAAATGTGTCAAGGGACAGTTTGTGGAGCTGTAGTTCTTTAACTTATCCATCCAGGCCAGTTATCGATGTCTTAGAGATCAAATGTAATTTAGTATTATCCTTGGGACAGTAATTGTCTCATGTGCTAGTCCTTGGAAAGGGACTTAGCATCCAAGCCTCTTACACTTCAATCAAAACTTGCGCAGGAGTAAAAAAGAAAAATTATCATTCTTGCTCCAGAAATGACCCTTTTTAAGTCTAATGCGGGTATGTTTCTTTGCTAATAAACTTTCCTATCACTTTAACTTCACTTTACATCTGGCCCAATGCAAAAGAGAGAGAAAGAGAGAGAGAGAGAGAGAGAGAAGCAAGGGACAGATATCCTTAAGGATTTATCCCTTGCAGATTATTTCCTCTACAGTCATAGCTCCTAAAGTTTTTGGAACCTTACCAAATAATACCCACCAGCCAAGGGCCACATCCATAGCATATGAGCCTGTTGGGAAGATACTTCAGGGCTATCAACATTTCCCTACAGACAGAATCTTAGATTTTTTTTTAAATGTAGAGTGGAATGGAGTGAGGGTGAGAGCTTGTACTAACATACTTAACTAAAAATCTATTTCAGAGTTTTCTGGGACTCTATATGTATCCACTTAAGCAAGTGTTGGCTGATTGAGATATAAAGAGAATTTTCTTTCAAGGGAATTTATTCACCGAAGACAAATGCAAATTAAATCTTAAGAGGTTTAATTCTCTTGTTGAAAAATGAAAGAAGAGATTTCCTCCCATCATTTTCTTAGAAACTTATAACTAACTGGAAGTACGTTCTCTGTCTCTCAGCTATGTAGGTAAATCTTTCTGAAAAGTACATAGGCCTTTTGTCAGCTCGACCTAGAAATGTGTGTCTCAAGAGCTTGGGATTATCTCCTCTAAATGCAAACATCAAAGAAAATAGTCCTCTATCATCCACTTTTGGCTGGAGAGTAGGAATATAATCTTTTCAAGTTGTAAAGCTTCTTCCTGTCACCAAGATAGGAGAAAAGCACTGTTCCTTTGTTGAGTCATATAATCCACATGGATCACCATCTCAGTTTGCCAGGGAAATTTAGCATGAACCAAGTGCAATAAAGTGATAACCTATGGGAACTATTGTTTGAAGATTTTTCTTGGAAACATAAGTGTGGTAGATGGTCTGTGCTTACTATATGAAGTGTGAGATTCTTCTCTATCTTTGCAGTCTACTTTTGTGCTTAATCAAAAATAAGCATTTTCAGCAGGGCACTGGAGGCTCACACCTGTAACCTTAGGAGGCTGAGATCTGAGGATCACAGTTCAAAGCTAACAATGGCAGGAAAGTCCATGAGACTCTTATATCCAATTAACCATCAGAGAACCAGAAGTGGTGCTGTGGCTCAAGTGGTAGAGCGCTAGCCTTGAGCTGAAGAGCTGAGGGACAGCGCCCAGGCTCAGAGTTCAAGCCCCATGACCGACAAAAAAACAAAACAAAACATTTTCTTCCTCTACTACCTTTGTGGAGAGATTTCTAGATTATGAGCTTTGGTGTTATATTTATCTATAGATAGATAGATAGATAGATACACACACACATATATATTTTATTGAGATGTGGTTTTAAATTGTATTTCTCTAATACTCAGTTGGAAATTGTGCCCCTATCTTTCCTGATTTTATGTAGTATGAAGTTAGCATGCCAGCAGAATCTCAGTCCTCATCTTGGATGATGTACATGACTCTGAAGATGGAAACCACTTAGGATATTAAGGATAAAGTAAAGAAAACCTTGGTCCTAATGGAACCATTACACCAAAGAAGGGAAGGAAGGAAGGAAGGAAGGAAGGAAGGAAGGAAGGAAGGAAGGAAGGAAGGAAGGGAAGAAGAAAAGAAGGAAAGAGAAAGAAAGAAAAAGTGGATTTTTGATAACACTTGGCTTTATATTTTACTGGTCAAAATATTAAATTTTGATCAATTACTGACCATCAATTCTCCAATGGTCTTTTGTTGTTGTTGTTGTTAGTCATGAGGCTTAAACTCCAGGCTTGGTCACTGTTCCTGAACTTTTCATTCAAGGCTAGTACTCCACCCTTGGTTTTCAGGTGGTTAATTGGAGATAAGAGTCTCACAGACTTTTGTGCCCAGGCTGGCTTTGAACTGATCATGGTAGCTAGGATTACATGCATGAGCCATCAGTTCCAGGCCAGAACTAATCTTTACACTTTTGTCATGTAAGAAAAAAATAGAATTCTCTTGTTCTGGCCATGGTTATTGTTTTTTGTTTCTGTCAAATGAAGCTTAAACTTAGTCTTATATCCTGCTAGAAAGAATAACTTTGGATAAAATATAGCCAAATCAGCTTTCTTATACAAGCATCCTTTGCTTTCTTTTCTCTTTGGTTTGATTATACTTGTGTACTGCAAGTCAACTGATTTAATTTCCAGATAAACATTTTAAAACCAGTTTATTTCTGGTCCTTTAACATGAAGTCACTTGCTTGTTCTCCAAGGACTTTTTGGCTTTAAGAAAATTGCTAAAGTGATAGATCAGGCACTGGTGGTTCATGCTTGTAATTGTAGCTACTTAGGAAGCTGAGATTGGAGAATTGTGGTTTGAAGCCAGCCTGCACAGGAAAGTCCATGAGACTTTTATCTCCAATTAACCATCAGACAACTGGAAGTGGTGCTGTGATTTAAAGTGGTAGAATGCTAACCTGGAGTGAAAAAGGTCAGGGACAGTGCCCAGGCTCTATGTTCAAGCCCATGACCAACAAAATAAATAAAACAAAAAAGAAGGAAGGAAGGAAGGAAAGGAAGGAAGGTAGGAAGGAAGGGAGGAAAGAGAAAAGAAAAGAAAGAAAAAGACGATTTTTGATAACACTTAGCTTTATCTTTTACTGGTCAAAATATTAGACTTTGATCAGTTGCTAACCATCAATTGTCCAATTTATTTACATGTTGAAATGTTCCTAAAATATTCTTAAAGGAAAACAATTATCTCATTACCTCACTTTTTTTTGCTGCGGAAGTAGCTAGATCTTGAAATAAGTCTCTTCATCTTTTCTTAAGCTGTGTTAATTCAGGGTCAGCTTTTGTGATAATTAAACCTCATAGTTCTTCCTTACAGCAACAGCTCTGAATATCTCCAGGCATTTGTAAGAAACTAAAATATTAAATTCAGTCACTCAGTAAATAGCAAAAGCCCACTGAAAAGAGTTATATTCATGGAGGATAGTTTGAAAGAATACTCATTATATGCCTTCCTCAGGCGATCTGAGTCCATTTTTACCTTTAACAAATCAGCAGAGAGCTGTTTATTTCAGTTCCATTAATTTGGTTGCTTGTTTAATGACTTTTCCTGAGTTACATTTGTAATTAAGAGATCTGCGGACATTAAAAGACACTGTAAATAACTTCTCTGTGAATTTATAATAGTTAACCATGAAAATGTTCAGTCAGTTGTTTATTACATGAAATGATTTTCTCTTTGATTTTATTACAAAAGTATTGTGCATCTATTTAGTTTTTTTTTCATGTTTTTGTTACCCATTCATATTTTTTCATTTGAGAAGTGTCTATTTAGATCTACTTTCCATTTTATAAACTAGGCATTTGTTTATATGGAATGGCTTGAGTCTTTATATGTATTCTATATTTGCCCATAGAATGTTTAGTTTGCAAATATTTACTCCCAGTCTGTAGGTTGTATTTTCACTTCATTGATTATTTCCTTTGCTGTGCAAGAACTTCCTAGTTTGATATAGTCCCATTTTCCTATTTTTGCTTTTGTTTTCTGTGCTCTTGGGTTCTTGTCCAAAAAACTCATGTTTTTCTGATGATATCTCTTTGTATTTCCTTCTGGTAATTTTATAGTTTGCAGGTTATAAATTTAAGTTTTTCATTTATTCAGTGTTAATTTTTGTAATGCTGAAAATTGGGAGTCATTTATTTTATGTAGACAATACATTCATGCATCTCTAAACTGAAAAGAAATAAAAAAGGCTGCAGTCAAATCACTCTTAGCTCTTGTCTCAGCCTCCTTGGATGTTGACAATAATACGTTCCCTTTCTGTCTGAATTTTTGGTATGTTTTTTTAAAAATACATATTTTTATTGTAAAAATATTGTTCAGAGGGTTACAGTTACATGAGTAAGGTAATGAGTCCATTTCCTATTGAGCATTGTTACCCCCTCCTTTGTTTTTCCCCTACCATCCCTTTCCTCCCCACCTCTCCAACTCCTCTCCCCTCTCCCCACAAAGTTGTAAAGTTTGTTTTCAACATAGTGTCTTGTACACCTCATTGTTACAATGGGTCATCCTGTATCCTTATTTCAGCATTTTGTTATTTCCCTTCCCCTCCCCAAATTAGAAACATGTATATACAAGATGCAGGAGACAAATCAAATATAGTGACAACAGGGGATATACCATGAGGGAAGAACATACAAAGAAACAACAACAACAAAAATACATAGCACATTGTAAGTACTTTAAAAAGAACAACAAGAAAGATAAAATCTTGTGTCCCTATGTTGGGGTTCATTTTGCTTAGCATCAGGTTATATGGTCATAGGTGCATAGCTTTTGATCTCTTCTGCTTGTTCTAGACATATGCCAGTTATTGCAGATAAGGGAAACTGTAGGACCTATGTTTCTTTGAGTCTGGCTTACTTCACTTAAACCAAAGAAAGGTTGGACAAATGGAATTGCATGAAATTGCAGAGCTTTTGCATGGTAAAGGACATAGCACGCAAGATCAATAGAAAGCCCACGGATTGGTAGAAATCTTTACTAGCCATACAATGGACAAGGGTCTCATATCTAAAATATACTTAGAACTCAAAAGATTGAATCCCCCAACAAATCCTCAAAGAAACAGCCACTTGATTAATAAGTGGGCTAAAGACTTAAAGAGAGGGCTGGGAAGGTGGCTTAGTGGTAGAGCGCTTGCCTTGCATACATGAGGCCCTGGGTTCGATTCCTCAGCACGACATAAGCAAAAAGAAAAAAGCCGGAAGTGGCGCTGTGGCTCAAGTGGTAGAGCGCTAGTCTTGAGCTGATGAGCTAAGGGACAGTGCTCAGGCCCAGAGTTCAGGCCCCATGACTGACCCCCCCCACCCCCAAAAAAGACTAAAAGAGAGACTTCCTGAAGTGGTATAGTTTTTTATATAAACAAAATACATTTTTTTTGCTTCTTCCTTAAGATACCAATTATACTGAAGACTACACACAATAGCATGTTCTCCATATCAGTAAGTAAAGTTCTTCTTCCTTTGTTCTGGTTTCTAAGTCCTGTGCCTCTGCTTTATTTAGCCAGATACCTGTTTTTGGTTGCTTCTAATCTTTAACAATTTTTGTTTTTTTAAACCATACAGTTTTTGATTTAACCTTGTGCAAGACTTACTATGTCTATTTGAGTATTTCTGTAAGATGAAGTCCTAGAAGTATAACTGTTGGCCTACATTTTTCACATATTTTTAAGTTTGCATGGGAGTTGCCAACTGGCTGTTTATAGAAGTAGTACTAACTCACATTTCCTCTGCTATTTTTATATTGCTTTTAAAATGAAGCTTTGAAAGCATCAACTCATTTTATATCCTTTGGATGCTATACAGAATCAACTTGAATGTGATATAGAATTCACCACATAATCTTTGCCTTTGGCAGCTAGCATCCAAAAAAGCAAACATTATTCCTAAGCATCACACACACACACACACACACACACACACACACACACACACACACACTCTTTTGGTGAGCTGTTTTGCTTATTGTGATCATTTCCTTGTGTAGCCTTAGAGAAGTTGAAAAGATTGAGTGTAATGAAACAGAAACATCTAAAAGGTACTTAACAAATGATTTTACTTCCTCACTTCAGGGCTCATCATGTTGTCACAGATGTCTCTTCCCCAGGGATTAAAAGAGACTGCCTATTAGTCTATCCTGACACTAGGCAGGAGATGAGGGTGGGGAGAGAAAATGAGCTGGAAGTTTGATGTCTATAAGTAGAAACTTAAACATACCCTTGCTCAGGAAAACTCTCCAAACTACAAATTACTCTCGACTTAAAATATAAAATAAACCAGAAAAGGGGATGGCGGTGACCCAGACGCTTGTCTGAATGAGGAATTTGGCTGTGAAAGAATACAGAGGTAACTTACAAATGGCATCTTATGGCTTGTCTGGAAAGAGCCACTGAAAAGCATTTATTTCACAGCAATATGGTACTTTTCCCACAAGGCTCCAAAGCCATTTGTGTACATGTGATTTTACCTGTGAAATGAGAGACACATACATTGTTCTCTTCATGAAAATAGTATCATGGGTTGCCTAAGTGTTTTTCATAGGAAACACATGCAGGAGATGGCCAAGACCAAACAGGAATTTGAAGAGCTCAGAACACTGTGGTCACCCTCATTTTGACAGCGCCTTCCACTCACTGCCTTTGCTGTGAAAGTTTATTCTACACTATTATTCTGATTTATTCTCAGATCAGTTCTCAGAATTCAAACTCCAACTTAACACCATTACTTATTCATCTGAAAATATACTGTTCTTTTCTGACTCATGACTTTAGGATTTTCTATGCTTGAAAGATTTTTTCCCCCCAAATTCCAGCTTTAGAGTGCTTTTTCTCAGATTTATGATTCTGCTTTAATAAACTTTATGTTATTTTTGCCCTACACTTTACTTTCTGGCACTTACTTGGAATTGTTTATTTATTTATTGTTTGTGTGTCGATCATAAGACTTGAACTCTGGGCCTGTGTGCTATCCCTGAGCTCTTCAGCCCAAGGCAAGTGCTCTACCACTTGAGCCACAGAACCACTTCCCATTTTCTGGTGGTTTGTTTATTGGAGATAAGAGTCTCATGGACCGTACTGCTTGGGCTGGCTTTAAACCAAAATCCTCAGATCTCGGATGCCTGAGTAGCTAGGATTATAGGCATGAGCCACCAGTGTCCAGCTTTACTTGGAATTCTTGACAGAGTTATTGATGTTTAGGGATTTGCTTTTTCCATTCCCCTGTATTGGATTATTATTTAACCCTTTTTGATATACATTATTCATGTAAAATTATAAATGTGTTAGAAACAATTGCATGAAAGAAAAAAAACATTTGAATACATATCTTAGGGTTCATTTCCCTAACATCACTTTAGCTGACCTTTTCTGCTTGACTCAGACATATACTAGATATTGCAAATAAGGAAACCATGGGACCTATGTTTCTTTGGGCCTGGCTTACTTCACTTAAGATAATTTTTTCCAAGTCTTTCCATTTCCTAACAAATGAGGCAATGTCATTCTTTCTGATGGAGGTATAGAATTCCATTGTGTATATATATATATATATATATATATATATATATACCATATTTTCTTGATCCATTCATCTTCTGAGGGGCATCTGGGTTGGTTCCATATCTTAGCTATAGTAAATAGTGCTGTAATAAACATAGTCGTGCTGGTAGCTTTACTGTGGTCTTGTTTGTGAACATTTGGGTAAATGCCCAAAAGTGGGATTGCTGGGTCATAGGGGAACTCTATAAGGAGTCTTTTGAGGAACCTCCATACTGCTTTCCAAAGTGCTTGAACATGTTTACACTCCCACCAACAATGCAGTAAGGTTCCCTTCGGTCCACATCCCCTCCAGCATCTTTTGTTATTAGAGTTCTTGATTTTAGCCATTGTAACTGGAGTGAGGTGGTATCTCAATGTTGTTTTGATTTGCATTTCTTTTATGGCTAGGGAGGTTGAGCATTTCTTCATGTGTCTATTGGCCATCCTTCTTTCCTCTTCAGAGAAGTTTCTCTTTAAGTCTTTAGCCCACTTATTTAAAGCCATAGTAATCAAAACAGCTTGGTACTGGCACAAGAACAGACCTCAGGACCAATGGAATAGAATTGGAAGAACATTCTTTCCAGAGGTAGAAAATGAAAATCCTGGGTTTTAAGGGATTGTCTAAGAAGTGACTGAGAATTCAGCAGTGATACTTACTAGACACTATATTGAATGTGAACTATACAACTTGTGGGGGTCAGGAGGAAAAAAAACTAGGAGAAACTGAGTGAAGAGGTGACACTGTTCAAAAATAAATGTACTCAATACCAGATTTATGTAACTATAACCCCTCTGTACATCACCTTTACGATAAAAAAAAGTCTGAGAACAAGCAGCAAAAATTTCTAGTCTCCTAGTGTTTTTTTTCCTCTCCCAGACATTCGGCTATTTCCCATTGCAAGACAGATCTGTTCTGACTAATGTTTCTATCTGTTGTAGAGAGTAGACTGCTTTTAATATTTTTAATAAGGAACACAATTTCTGTGCTTCCACCCCATACACTAGTTTCTTTTTTCTCCCAATTTTTTGTTTTTAAACATTTTTTGCAAAACCTTTTTTTAGAAAACCTTCTTGAGCAACAGTTTTCTTAGCAAAATGAAAGACAAGCCATCTTTGAAATTCAGAGACCTTTACATACTCCTGATTCCTTGAATTTCTAGTGTAGCAGAATAGATTTTTATCTTATGAAAATATTTGTGGATTGTCACTTTTCTCACTATCTCCAGGTGCAAAGGAGTATGTTTCTAGAGAAATCATGTAACATTGAAGACATCTATGATGATTTTAATTGTAAGAAACATTTAATTTGTAAAGTTTCATCTTTCAAGTTCTGTAGAGTCTAACCACTTGTTAAAAGAGGAGGCTTTCTACAGCCTATAATTTCTTAATGAGTCTATCAGCTTTTATGTGTTCTTTGAAGGCCTTTAACTTTTGTGGCTTGAAAATAACTTCTTAGAACCTTCAGTTCTTTACCAAATAGACACATAAATTCTAGTCTCATTCCTTCAAAACTGGAGGTGAGTGGTGGAGGTGGGGGATATCACAGGATAGATACTTTTCATTTTTCTTTCTGTTATAGTGAGACACATGCACGTTTTAAAAGGATCATTTTTAATTCACCTGTGTTCCTATTGAAGAAAGCAGGAAGCTACTCAGTTTTGATACACTATCGGGTGCAAAGGTGCTTTGACTCTCATCTGACAACATCTTTTCCACTTTTGGGGATGTGAGCGCATTGAGAAAGTGTATAGGATTACCTCCTAAGGAACTTCCATTGGTTCCTCCAATTTCCACACTATTTGGTTCATGATTTTTTTTTTATATTTTATGATATTACTTTGATTCCTTCCCTCATCACTGCCTTTCTCTGAAAAATCTGAAAAGCTGCTACTGTTGCCTTCAGCACTTTTAGGAATGCTGAGATTGAAATGGTTGTTTTACCTTGAACTACAAATTTGCCATTCATGTAATATATAACAATATAATGTATAATAACATAATATATATATATATATATATATCCATCAGTAGAAACAGTATTTATTTGGCATCTATTATGGTTCTCTCATGTGGAAACTGTTTCTTTCAACTATTGCTTCAATGGCTAAGCTAAAGGCAAAATAAAGATGAGTTATGATGACAATTTCCTAAGAGATGTTCCACTATTTACTCATTCCAAATAAAGTAGAACAATTCATTAAAAAAGCTCACCTGCTCAGCAGAATTTTCTTGTTTTCCTTTTTTAAAAATTTACTTCCTACTTTTGGTTAAATAACATAGTCTACTCTAGTTCCCTGTTCCCATAACCTCTGCAGGCAGGAAAAAAGCTTTAGTCAGATATGTTCCTGTTCTAGGTGAAGAAATGAAATTTTAAAGTTGGATCTTGATGGAAGTGTAGCTGTGAAATTACAAAAAACAAATTGAGTTTTCTGGGCAATTTTTGCTGAGCTCAGGTACTGGAGACAACTTACACACTTCCTGAGAGATTATCTCATAAGTGCACTCAACTGTTCTCACTCAGTTTAATGTCTGAACATTTGTGTGGAATATTAGTGCCAGATGCAATATTGGGAGAGTTATGATTCAATAGTGCTTTTAGAACTTTTCCAGAGAAGACAGACCACTCTTGAATACCCAGGGGGTTAAATCCACAATAATGTCAACATATCCTTTGTTTTTGTTTTTCAAGACAAGCGTCTTTCACTTCATTGGTCCTGAGATAGGGGCATGCAGTACCACAGGTTGCATCTATTTAGCTGCTGGTCAAAAATGATAGTCTGTGAGACTATCTCCCATTAACCAGCCATGAGCTAGAAATGGAGGCATGGCTCAACTGGCATAGCACCAGCTTTGAGCAAGAGCCTGAGGCAAGACCCAGTACGATCACAAAAAAAGGTAGCTTTTTTAATAACCCAGCTATTTATTTATGAATTAGTATCTGATTCAATGCCGAGGAAACAATGATTTTGACCATCTTTTACTCTTTAAACTAATCATCTACCATCTGTCCCACTAAATTGATTTTATATGACTATTAGAATGTAATTTCTCCTTTCATATAGATTATCTTTAATATGAGAGTTACCTGCATTGCAAATTGGCAGATGGTTAAAAACCTAAACAAATAGGACAGCTGGCAAGGATAGTATACATAAATAGATACTAATTATTGGAGCTAAGATTTAAGAATGCAGATCCTAGGACTAGGCACATGGCTCAGTGGTAGAGTATTTGTTGAGCATGCATAAGGCCCTGGGTTAATTTGATCCCTAGAACATGCTAGGTAAAACAATAATAACTAAGCCTCTCTCTCTCTCTCTCTCTCTCTCACACACACACACACACACACACAATCAAAACAAAAAAAGAGATCTTGTTTCTGGAATGTTGGATCTGTTAGCACTACCATTTGTTATCCTTATAATGTGGTTAATTCAAACTTGTACTCCACTTTAATTTTGTAAACAATAGCACTTGTTGGGTGTGTTCATAGAATTATCATTTAACAGTGGAGCATTTCAAAGAAATGCCTCCTATGTCTCTTTCCATTGCAAAAGGCTATCTAGACCATTGTCACTGTCTCCTAAGTTGTCTCTTCTTAGCCACCACATTCTGCCCCAGAGTGGCCTTTCATAGGAATGTTGGAGCTTCTTCTTGATAGGGAACTTGTAAGGTCACCAGTGGAAACTTCTTATGAGACATCTCAATAGGACAGCTTTTTATAAACTGTGCCTATACCAACAGTCTAGCAGGAACTTCAGATTTGACAATACATCCATAGTAATGATGTTTATATAATAGTATCAGCTAAGATCAGAAATACACTTTCAGAGGCTGTGCACTCTTTGTAAGTGATACCAGGTTTTAATCAGTTGGCCACAATCCACATTGGACTTCTTGCTGTGTTTTTTTTTTTTTTATTGTGAAAATACTGTACAAAGGGGTTACAATTACATGGGCAAGATAATGAGTACATTTCTTATCAAGCATTGTAGCCTCTTCCTTTGTTTCCCCTTCCCATCCTTTCCCATCTCCCACTCCCCCACCCACCACCCCGGACAAAGTTGTAAAGTTCGCTTTTCTGCATAACGACTTGTACATGTCATTATTGCAATGGGTCCACCTGTATCCCTATTTAAATGGTTTGTTTTTGCCCTTTCCCTCCACAAATTATACCAACATCAAATACAATGAAATCAGGGGTTATACCATGGGGGAAGGACATACAAAACAACAAAGAAATAATCTTATAAATGTGTTAGAAACAATTGCATGAAAGAAAAAAAACATTTGAATACATATCTTAGGGTTCATTTCCCTGACATCACCTTATCTGACCTTTTCTGCTTGACTTAGACATATACTAGATATTCTTGCTGTGTTTTTTTAAGAATCTTATTCTATTCTGAAAATGAAAAAGTGCTTGCACCTTTTTTGGCCCAAATGTAAATGTATGATATGTATTTTTGCCCCAGGCCAGTGACTGACTGCAAATGAAATGACAAGATATCTTTCAGGTTGTTATTTGATCAGTGAACTGGATATAGAACTGCAGCAAATCTGCAACCTTAGGCAAATAGATAAGCAACATTATCTCTAAAATAAACCTCTATTTTAAAAAATGATCTATTACTCTAGCAAAAGTGAGTGGCTATCAAAATTTAGAAATACAGTTCATTCTCTGCACATTACTTTAATGGCACCTACTATTAGGCCCAGTGATAGGAATGAGGATAGGGAAGCAGAAATAATATCTTTATATTTAGAGAAATTTCAGTCTTTGGCTCAGATTGGCCCTAAAAACATCCTCACCAAAATAATTAAAAGGCAAATATAATAGGAACCAAGAAATTTGGGGAAAGTCTTTTCAGAAAATTAGACTCTTAAGTGAGTATCACTCTTAAAAATAAATAGAGAGAATACAGAACATTCCAGAGACATCCAAAGAGCTTATACAGAGGGAGAGAGGTATAGCTATGTTTTGAATATGTTCCCCCAAAGTTCATGTACTTGAAACTGAATCCACAAATGCACATGTTAGTGGTGTTTTCAGTCAGGACTTCAGGAGGTAGTTAGTATTAAATGGATGGTGGGCTTCCATGATGGCACTGGTATCTTTATAAACACAGGAAGGGAGATGTGAATGAAAATACTTCGTCTGTCTTGCAGTGTGCTTCATTCTGTCATGTCATGATCTGATGAGAAAGAATTCTCTACTTGCTAGAGATAGGCACCTGGAATCTGGGATTTTAACATAGAACCTTGCACTGGGAAAGTATACCCTCTACACTGAGCTAAATCCCTGATCTCTCCAAATGAATTTTAAATATGAGTGTGATGGAGAAATAGATAAATCCACTCTAAGCAAGTTGCCTAGAGTGTGGGTTAGTGTGGGGAAGATCTGGACACAGAGAAAGGAAATAGATGGCTACTTAAGAGCAAAGCTAAATCACAGGTTCAGAATTAAGGTGGAGGTAGTCAGTTATAATAATGAATTTGGTCCCAGAAATGTTTGAGAGATGACATGAATAGAATTTAGATGATTGACTAAGAGAAGGAATAAAACTCAAGTTTAGGACTGTCAGTGTATTATACATATAAGCACAAGAATTTACCCACCATGGTTCACAACTCTTAAGTATGATGTCAGGATGGGTCCTTAAACTTCCTGTGCCTTTGTTTCTTCAACAGCATGATGGAGTTGACAATTGAGAGAACATAGAAAGAAAATGTGATGAAGCATATAAAGCATGTAAGAAAAATGCTTGCCCTTCAGTAAAATCATATTAATGTTAAATCATAATTATTAGCTATTGTCACTGATGATATTATGGCTTTGACAATTTATAATTATTTCTTTCACATTGTTAATCTCTCTACTCTAATGATCAAGGATTTGTATTGGGAGCCGTTACATGATTTTATTTTCTTAGTAAAAGCTCCCCAATCTCTCCTTTTATTTTTTTAAAATTTTTTATTGTGAAAATACCATATAGAGGGGTTAAAATTACATGGGCAAGATAATGAGTACATTTCTTATCAAGCATTGTTGCCTCCTCCTTTGTTTCCCCTTCCCATCCTTTCCCATCTCCCACTCCCCCACCCACCACCCCGGACAAAGTTGTAAAGTTCGCTTTTCTGCATAACGACTTGTACATGTCATTATTGCAATGGGTCCACCTGTATCCCTATTTAAATGGTTTGTTTTTGCCCTTTCCCTCCACAAATTATACCAACATCAAATACAATGAAATCAGGGGTTATACCATGGGGGAAGGACATACAAAGCAACAAAGCAATCATTTTATAAATATGCTAGAAACATTCACAAGAAAGAAAAAAAACGTTTGAATACTTATCTTGGGGTTCATTTCAACTAACATCAACTATCTGACCTTTTCTGCTTGACTCAGACATATACTAGTTATTGCAAATAAGGGAAACCATGGGACCTATGATTCTTTGGGCCTGGCTTACTTCACTTAAGATAATTTTTTCCAAGTCTTTCCATTTCCTAACAAATGGGGCAATGTCATTCTTTCTGATGGAGGCATAGAATTCCATTGTGTATATATACCATATTTTCTTGATCCATTCATCTACTGAGGGGCATCTGGGTTGGTTCCATATCTTAGCTATGGTAAATAATGCTGCAATAAACATAGTTGTGCTGGTAGCTTTGGTGTGGTCTTGTTTGTGAACATTTGGGTAAATGTCCAAAAGTGGGATTGCTGGGTCATAAGGGAGCTCTATGCGGAGTCTTTTGAGGAACCTCCATATTGCTTTCCAAAGTGGTTGAACAAGTTTATATTCCCACCAACAATGCAGTAGGGTTACCTTCTGTGCACATCTCCTCCAGCATCTTTTGTTATTAGAGTTCTTGATTTTAGCCATTGTAACTGGAGTGAGGTGGTATCTCAATGTTGTTTTGATTTGCATTTCTTTTATGGCTAGGGAGGTTGAGCATTTCTTCATGTGTCTATTGGCCATCCTTCTTTCCTCTTCAGAGAAGTTTCTCTTTAAGTCTTTAGCCCACTTATTTATTGGGCAGTTGTTTCTTTGAGGATTTGTTGTTGGGGGATTTAATTTGTGTGTGTGTGTGTGTGTGTGTGTGTTGGTCATGAGGCCTGAACTCTGGGTCTGAGTGCTGTCCCTCAGCTCTTTAGCTCAAGGCTAGCACTTTACCACTTGAGCCACAGTGCCACTTCCAGCTTTTTCTGCTTATGTGATGCTGAGGAATTGAACCCAAGGCCTCATGCATGCAAGGCAAGTATTCCACTGAGCCACCTTCCCAGCCTGGGGGATTTAATTTTTAAAAATATGGAACGCTTCACAAATTTGCGTGTCATCCTTGTGCTGCGGCCATGCTAATCTTCTGTGTAACGTTCCAATTTTAGTATATGTGCTGCCGAAATGAGCACTCCTTTTATTGTTTTAAACTCTCTGTTATCATTGAATATTATTAGTTCTTTTTTCACTTTGTTCTCAATGAAAAAGACTTTCTACTAAATTTTTCACCTTTAATATTTCTGTTACATATTTAAATAATTGTTTTTGATAGTTGGACTCTATTTTCTTATGCAAAATGGAAGTCTTATGCCTTTATCTATTCTCTCTTTCTTTGTTGCAAGGCAAGCTTCCTAACTATGAAGTTATTCTTTTTTCCTTTGTAAATCCTAATTATTCTGTAGTAGGCCACTTAAGATAGTGCAAACAATCCAACTTTTATAAATAACTTGTTATTCATTTTTAGTCATTCTGGCTATATACTTTCTGACTTTATTGAAACAGATTGAATAATTAGTTTGTGTCAGGAGGAGGGCTTTCACCTGGGATCTGTGTTTTTCTGACATGACCTATTATTTTTAATACTTCTGTTTATTTGCTTTCTCCCTGAACTATAAAGACATTCCTAACATTTTGTTTGTTCCCTATACCAGCTTTAAAGCCAGCCATTTCTCCAAGGGGCCCTGATGCATGAAGAATGCTTTTAATAAATGCGAAATATGGTTTTTAGGTGTTACTCACTGCTTTAGTTGAGGGGGTCACTATCCAGACATCAATGGACAAGCACCCATGGGTACATTTTGTTGGAATAGCTTTACACTTACATTTGGATATATATAGATGGCTGCGTCTTTACCACCTTATCTTCAATTCCAACCAGACACACAGGATTCATACCTATGTCTCTTCCTGTCCATCTTTGTAACTCCTTGAGGAATGATAAACCAAGTTTCTGTTATCCTTAATAAATTTACTTATTTTATCAGCCTTCCTGTAGCAACCAGTTTTCCACTGGCACTATTGACCCTCTTCTCTATACATAACCATGGAGACTCTGGCACCTTATAATACACGACCCATTCCCCCCTTTCTTTAGGCTCCTATGAAGGCCCTCCTCCCTTCTCTGGGGATCTGACACTCTTCATCAGGCAGCTCTGCTCCTTTGAGGTGAGGCTGCTGTGGCTCCTCCAATGCGGACACCCTCACTGGCAGCCCCATCCTTCCCATCCTTCTCCTCTCCTGTCGATACCTAATTTTGTTTGTTGTACCTAACATCTCTAACACTAAATTAGTCTAGAAAGAAAGAGAAAAAAGAAAGGGAAACATCCATTTTTTTAAGATCATTTTGCTGGTGTTAGTGCTGGCATCCTTAGAAATGACAGTTTACTTAGGTTGGCTGAACAACTCAGCATACTCCGAAATGTGGTCAAACCACAAGCTACATGATGAAATGAATTCAGGCTTTGCAGTAGTTTCTGTTTCTCTTCCTGTTTGACAGCAGAACAGGAAACCAACAAGTGTGTAATAATTGGATAGGCCTTCCTTTTACTTCTAAGTAGCAGTAAGTTATGGGTAATGACTAAGAAGAGGACTACTTAAGAGTTTCCAAACTTATTCTAAGTATATAATTGGACTTTCAAATTCACTCACCATTGAGATTGTAATTTGGCTTCCTAATGAACTTTTTTTTCTATTCCTGCAATTTTAGCTTTCTTATTGGTTTCAGGGTGTGATATAGAAATATGTCAATTTTTGAAGCTGAGGTACTTTTATAAACAACTTTTAGGGCTTTGGTATATGCATTGTAATGTTCTTCTATTGATATAATAAACCTCAACTGCACCACATGCAAGCCTTCAAATACATGACTATCGTAACATATGACTATAATGTCTCTACTCTGTAGAACCAGAGAAGAGCAGCAGGTCATGTGGTTATTATTGTTTGGTTGCTTTCCTCCCAGTCTCTAGGTAATGTGGCAAGCATACTCATAGCTTTAAAATTTCCTAGAATAAATTTTGCTGGAACTATCTTTTTGATGTAGGGAAGGAATCTTCTATACTTAGGTACTAACTGTATGAACTGTTCCCATAGTCTTATTTTGTTTTTCTTTTTTTTTTTTTTTGGGTCCAGTCGTGGGGCCTGAACTCTGGGCCTGGGCACTGTCCCTCAGCTCTTCACCCAAGGCTAGCACTCTATCACTTGAGCCACAGAGCCACTTCCGGCTTTTTTCTTTTTGCTTATGTGGTGCTGAGGAATCGAACTCAGGGCCTCAGGCATGCAAGGCAACCCCCCACCACTGAGCCACCTTCCTAGCCCCTTATTTTGTTTTTCTTCCACAATAAAAACCTTGAAAATACATCAGGATTCACTACAAAAGTTGCCTTGCTTATTTTTTCCTGACTATGTTGTTGTTTCTGGGTTGTTACTGTGATTCAACAGAGCATGGAGGAACAGCCTACAATTCCTTAATGTAGAAGAGCCCAGTTGACAAAATAGAATCATGTCATGGGAGCTCTAGAAATAGTCGGGAGATTTGAGGTTTGATCTTTGCCTGTGAGCAACAAAGTATAGAATGTTTGAAATATTTTTTGAAGCTGGTGGACATGGTGACACATATGTCTAATCCCAGTTTAGGACACAGAGGTAGAAGGATCACAAAGTTAGCAGAAGACGCTATCTAAAAAAGAAACAAAAATCCCAAAAGAACTGAGGCATGGTTCAAGTGGAAAAACACTTTCCTAGCATGCTCATAGCCCTGAGTTCAATATCTAATACTCATAAAAAACAAAACAAAACAGAAGAAGAGTTTCATGTGTGACTTAAGTGCCTTGTAGGTAAGGTACCAGGTGCTCTGCAGGTCTCCTAGGGCTGTCACAGTGACTCATGGCAGCATGTTCCAGCATATGGGAATTTGATCACTGAGGATATGAAAGGGGGCTTTATCCCAGTTGTTAGTATGTCCCCTTCCATTTGGGGCTTTACAGTTTCCATCCAAGGGCCTCAGCATCTATCTCTATCCCCCAGCTGCATCAGTAGAAAGCCCTCCATCCAGACCTGAACTCCACCCTACTCTTCACAAAGAAAGAGAATACTGGGGGGAGTGGTCCCCTCTGGTTTCTCCTGGATCCATCCATCTACATTCTTGCCTAAGCACTATCTTCAGTGACCAGCTGAACAGGAAGGGTACCTCCTCCCTTGAATTCCTACTGTGTAAGCATGCCCCTGGGAAACAGACAGGCACCATTTCTCCCTCTCCCCTGAGGGAGGTGGCCTTGTCAGCTCTGCTGGCAATAAACTCCTTTTGCTGTACGACTGTGTCCAAGTGTTTTTCTGGGATGGTGTTTTCACCAGTAATTTCCATTGGCTTTTTTTTTTTTTGGTCTGGTTGTGGGGCCTGAACTCTGGGCCTGGGCGCTGTCCCTCAGTTCTTCAGCTCAAGGCTAGTGCTCTACCACTTGAGCCACAGCGCCACTTCCGGCTTTCTTCATTTTTGCTTATGTGGTGCTAAGGAATCGAACCCAGGGCCTCAGACATGCAAGGCAAGCGCTCTACCTGAGCCATCTTCCCAGCCCTTCATTGGCTTTTAAATGAAGCAAAAGCTTCATTTCCATGTTCTTCAAGTTCTATGTTCACATTGTATTGATTGTTTTTGATTTTTGATTTTTCCTTTTTTTTTTTTTAAAGAGAGAAACATCTCTGCTAAAAGAAAACAAAAATTTAAATTCAAAGATAGGAGACTCTTAAAGGCTCCGTTAGTTTTACATATTTCATGGTTTCCTTTGATAGTTATGTGGGGTGAGACCAGGTGTTGACTTGGGAAATTCCTTTCATGTCTACATAAAAGGTAGTTAGCCTCATAGGTTGTGCATCTTTTGCCCATATTTTGTTCACATGAGTACATTGATAAGAAGAGAAGGAAGCAGTGAAAGAAATGTGGTTTTGCTTGTCACAAGCTCAGCTTCCCCAGCATTCTCTGGTTAAAAAAAAAAGCTTCTTCGTTGTCTCTGTAGAGCAGCAGCAGCACAAAGAGCTTCCAATTTCTTTGTTACTTGGATGTGGAAAAGCAAGGCAGTAACAGAAGAAACTGGGTAGGAGGCCCAGATGTTGCCTCTTCTAGTTTCAGAGCAGTCTAATCAGAATTGAGAAGCATTAAAAATTTTACTCAAAGTGAGATAGCCAGACATTTAGCTATTTACTCTGTCACTCTCTGAGCACTTTGCAGCTCTTCTAACACCTAGAAAAATGGAAATTAGTTTCAAAAGAACAGATGCTTGAGCTACTGGTTGAATGGTATCTTTCTCTGACACAACTATCTTGATAGGCATTTGTGAGGTAGAGGTAAGAAGCAATGAGGATAAGAGATAAGTGAACCTAACGCACTCAGTGTTCAATAATTTATACTAAGTTAATGGATATTGAACCCACCCGGAGTTATATATGTCTTTGACTTTGGTATAAAGCTTCCAATAATCTAAGACTGACGACCAGATTAAGGGGGAGGGAGGATAATATGACAACTCTTTTACTCTCTTCATTATACAAAATATTATAAAAATAGGGAAAAATCCTGGTAGAACCCAGAAAAATTCAGGAGAATATGGGTGTGTTGAATACATTTTCTTTTCTGGGTTAGATAAAGGTATGGTTAGAAGGTGTGGGATAGTGCTTTAGAGACAGCGGTGTAGACGAAGCGATGTATGGTTCACACACTTGTCAAATTCATGGTTTATTGAAGTTGAAAAGAGAGACCAACTATAATCATTTTATGTGCCAAGTGGACCAGCCTATGGTGTACAGCTGTTTGGTCAAATACTTGGAAATTTACCTTTTCAAAGATCTGATTAAGATTTAAGTCAGTGGAATGGGAGGAAAGCAGATTTCTCTCCAATATATGGGCAGGCCTCATTCAGTCAGTAAAAGGCCTTAGGAAAAAAAGGCTGAGGTGCCCTGAGTAGGAATCTGCCTTCAGACTGCTTTTGGACCCACCATTGTGAAAATAACTCTTACTGGAGATTCTGATTGGTAGCTGCTCACTTCAAGGAGTTCAGAGCAAGAGGCACTAACAATACAGTTCTAGTCTGAGACTGAAGGCTCAGAAGCTCCCTAGAGAGTGGCTAGTGTGAATCCACTTGGAAAGGCTGACGTTGTGTGAGGCTGACATCAATGGGTAATGGCAGCAGCAATATGCACAACCTGGGAAGAAGAGTACACCAGAATATGTACATGTTTGTGGCCTACTTTTTCTCCTCTTCCTTCTTCCTTTTGTTCCACCTGGGTCCCGAGCCTACTGGATGGTGCTGCCCACAGCCTTCACTGTCAACTTGTAGTCATACATGCCAATCAACTGTAAACTCCTTCACAGGCACACCCAGTAATGTGCTTTTGACTTTCCCAGGCTTGCTCATTGTGCTCAAATTTGCAAGCTAGTTTAAAAATCGTAAGGGAAAGAACCTAAAACAACAACAACAAAAATGCAAACTAAAAACTAAAATACATTCCAATAAAGATGAAAATCTGCCATCTGACATTTCTTCAAGAAGGAACAATTTGCAATTCCTATAATAGGAAAGATACAATTTCAGAGTAATCTGTGGATTGAATAAATACATCCTCCTCAACCATTTACCATAGTATATATGTGTGTTTGTGTGTAAATGTGTTGCGTGTGTGTGTTTGTGTATGTATGTATGTATGTGTGTGGGGTAGGAAATGCATAAGAAACATTTCCTCTGACCCAGCCTGTAGGAATTGTGCTTTCAGTGCTTTTCAGTGACACAACTTTGATTATATGTTACTCTTTCTGTAACTCTTCATAATCTTCTTCCTAGTTTTCTTGATGGGACAATGTGGAAGAGAAATAAACTCTCACAACCTTTATACTTTTTTTTCCCTCCCTGGGACTTGAACTCAGGGCCTGAGCATTGTCCCTGAGCTTCTTTTGCTCAAGGCTAGCACTCTACCACTTGAGCCACAGCGCCACTTCTGGCATTTTTTGTTAATGTGGTTGGTACTGAGGGCTCAAACCCAGGGCTTCATGCATGGTAGGCAAGCACTCTACACTAAGCCACATTCCCAGCCCAACTTACAGACTTTTAAAAAACCAAAATAGTATAACAATAAACCTCCAACTTAGATGTACTTAAACAGTATGCAGAGAATTGTATAGCTTTTTATATTGGACTTGGCCATCTTTTGTTTTGTCACAGCTGATCATAGAAATTTGCTGTAAGGCTCAGTTCCTTCTTTTATCTCAGGTCTGCTGTTCATACAGGGGCTTGGGTGAAATTCACCTTCAGGCTGCATAATATTCATTGTATTTGTAGAATGGTCGTGACGGAAGATCCCCTACAGATCATCAAGTCCTCAAAATCACTTCCTTTTTTTCCGCTTACTTGCTTTCCTTCCTTCCTTCCTTCCCTCTTTCTCTCTCTCTCCCTCCCTTCCTTTCTGTCTGTCTTTTCTGTCTTTCTTGTCTTTCTTTCTCCTTCTCATATTAGAAAACAGGAGTTGAAAGAAGAGGTGCTCAGTAGTGGTAGAGGATTTGTTCTATACTTTCTGAATGTCAGGCTAGCAATCTATTTGATCATTAAAACTCCTTTTTTTGCCATCAATTCAGTTTTTAATTCAGTTGCATTTTTCTCTTCAGTAGCTCTTCTCCTATTACTTTGCTTTCAAGTTATAGATCTGAAAGTGCAGTCAGTGAAGTCTTGGCTCTCTTGCACATTCTCCGTGCTGACCTATCCTTTTCTAAACTCCCTTTCATCTGGGCCAGAAATGTCCCAAGTTTCTCCTGGTATATCTTGTAGGTTGACCTATTTGGGCTTGGCTTTCAAAAGAGTTTTTGTCTTGACCTATAAGACTGATACACAGCCTTGTTCTACCCTCACCAAAAAGTCCAATTATGGAGAAGACGAATGAAAATTATAGCTTGAAAAGAGTAAGTTAGAGTTCTGCTTTTAACCCACATGCCATTTGTAGCAACTTTTCATTACTTTTATCCCACACTTGCAATTTCATTTCTTGGGTACAATTTTTGTGAATTTTCTTTTGATGTTGGCAGTAGTAGGGTTTGAACTCTGGGCTTTGTGCTTGTTAGGCAGATGCTGTGCTATTTGACCCTCACACCCCCTTTTCATTTACTTTAGGGTCTTGTGTTTTGCCTGGGTTGGCTTCGGTGGACAATCTTCCTACCTGCTCAGTTAGAGCAGACATGTGCTATCGCGCCTACTTGCTAGTTAAAATGGGATATTTTATTGACTGGCCTGGACTAGATATGCGGTCTTACCTTCTCACTGATGTCAAAGAAGTCTCCTCAAAGACATGTCATTACCATTATATTATTATTATTATTACTAGTGTGTGTGTTGCTAAGGATTGAACACCTGGCACATAATTCTTTGATGTAATATCTAAAATGAAAAATGTGTGGCTGGCAAATGGAGAAGACTTTAAATGCTGTGCCATGGGGATTTATTTTTATTCATTAGGCAATGGTAATCTTTTTAGAATGATCTTTGAAGGAGAGCGCAGCATATCACTTTTTTTTTTTCAAAACACTGGGGCAATGGGTAGTTTAAAACAAAATGTAAAGGTTTCCCCTTTTGAAGCCATAGACACAATGGAAGTAGGACTTATCAAAGGCCTGAAATAATGTGGAGAGTGAGGAGAGGAGTTACTAGAGGAGAGATGCAGGAGTCTTGGTGGATAGCTACTGTTAGGACATGTAATCCTGGTGCTGCCACTAAGATCTTACCCTTTACTCATTCAGTCAACAGAGGCTAACAGGGTGAGGAGTCATTCAGTACTGCCAAGAACTTCATGGCCAACCCATCCATGACTAGTTCTTATTAGATGACTCTTTCCAAGATCCTAGTAGACAGAAACTAAACGCTTTCACTTATTAGTGGCAGACAGCAACAATTCTCTAAAGTAACCCTTTTGTGGCCAAACTTACATCTATATTACTGCTTAGCAAGCCATATGTTTAATTTCTTTACAATTTTGCAGTTAGTTCCAGCCGACAGAACTAGTACCTAAAGAGATTAGGTGGGATAATTTAGTAGTTATATTCAGTGGCCCTTAGTAGTTGTTTACTTTTCGAAACCAATTTCATCAGATCTCAGAGGAGAGCAGCAGATATAGACCAGACCAGAGATACGTATATCAAAACTCTGGGTGGCAAGCTAGAAAAAGCAACTAGCTGGTT
The DNA here is from genome assembly GCF_000151885.1 of Dipodomys ordii. Lineage (NCBI taxonomy): Eukaryota > Metazoa > Chordata > Mammalia > Rodentia > Heteromyidae > Dipodomys > Dipodomys ordii. The sequence goes on from NW_012267352.1 coordinate 1,923,101, forward strand.
GAGGATGAAAAGAATTTAATCATTGTACAGAGATCATCCAGAAGCCTGGGAAGCCAGGCAGGAATAAAGGTGATTAATCAGTTACTAAATCCACAAATTTACACAGAGCAAGAGTTACCCATCCTAAACAGATGTCAGGGGTTTGCCTTTCACTCACTAGATATGGGATCGTGGAGTGGATGTTGTCCCTACTGATAGAAACTGATGCTGTCAGCATAGTCCCGTGCCCCCTTCCCGGACTTTCTGACTTAATCGTTAACTTGCGGTTTCCCAGATGTGAAGGTTAAAAGGCAAATATCTAACCACTAGAGTTCACTTCTAGATCTGTCTAGTTTTGGTGACTTGAGAGTACAGTAACAAGCCAAACAAAACACATTTAAAGAAAAACCTTACTGATATAAACCTGGAATTTTAAAGACAGAAGTGACATTATTTAGATCAGACTCCAAAAGGAAGCCCTTCTTAAAAAAACGTTTTATAGAGTATCAGTGCATTTTAAATAAAAAGGGCATCGTTGCACTCTAGCTCCCCCTCTTATTTTATCTGATACACACCAATATGTCAGCCTCTGAAAACTCTGCAAAGAATTCCGAGGTCTATAATCACACTAAGAAATTGTGAAAGAAAAATCATTTTATAGTTTAGAATTTCTTAAGAAGGCTAGAAAGTTGAGTAGAAACAATAATGAATTCAGGCTTTAAAAAGTCAAGATGAATTTCTTTTAATGTCACACAGTTATTAAGGCAAAACAGAACTTCACTGTGTTCTGGTGCTTTTTTCAGATCAAACTGTCTTGGTCTCTATTTCTTCTCTTGAAAAAGAAATTCCTCACGTAGATGTTAGATTTGACGGGGGGGGGGAGAGGGGTGGAAGGGAGAGAGAGAGAGAAAGAGAGAGAGAGAGTGTGCACGTATGTGTGCATGTGTATTGGTCCTGGGACTTGCACTCAGGGCACGGATGTTGTCTCTGAGCTAAAAGAGCTAGAAAAAGGCTAGAGCTCTACCATTTGTGCCATAGCTCTACTTCTGGCATTTTGATGGCTAACTGGAGATGAGCCTCACAGACTTTCCTGCCCAGGCTGGCGTCAAACTATAATCTTCAAACTACTCAGCCTCCTGAGTAGCCATGAGTCCTGCTTTTTTAAAAAGGCAATTAAGATTCTTCTAGCACAATATTAACTATTTCAATTCTCAAATATTTTTATTTTGTAATCCACCTGTCACATATAAACAATTGTATATCCTAGATTTAGAGTTACCACAAAATTATTTGTAAAACTGGTTTAAAAATTATTCAGGAAAAATTTAAATATTCAGATTTATGCTATCTACAAATGATCTTGAATATTTCATCCATTTCCTATTTTTTAATGTTTTTCCTTGAAAAGCCAATTCAAATGCTTTATTCTCATACACTTAAAGTAGAAGAAACACAAATATCTGTGAACAGATGAGAGTGTGAAGAAATTCTAATACAACCATACAGCAGTATACCATTCAGCTAAAAGGGAAATCAACTGCTGATCCTTTAACTACAATGGATGAAATTCAAAAGCATGCAGTTGAATGGAAAAAGCCAGAGGCAAAGGATTACAGACTGCAGGAGTGTGCTTGTCTAAGCTAAAGCCTGTGTGTACAAATACAGATCAGAGCAGTGGGTCAAAGGGAGATGGAATTTAAAACACTGGAAAGTGAGCCAAAAAGTAATGACTATATAGCTATTTATATTCATTAAATTCAATTTATAAATTCAATTTATATTCATCTTAAAATGCCTGTCTTTACTGTATATAAATTACATCCCTATCTAGTTAGGGTGCAAAGGATTAAACCCAGGGTCTTGCATATTAAATAAATGCTATACCACTGAGTTGCATGCCCCAGATTTACACCCCAATTAAAAAAAATGTACATATAGTAAATTGCAGAGACGATCTTATTTTGTTCTGTGGATCCTTAGGACACAGAAAATTGTACGTATCAAACAGAACGTAAGATTCTCACAAGAAATTGAGAAATCATCAAGTAAGACATGTCTAACATGTGAGACATTAAGTAAGCTACATCCCCATCAAGAAAACAATTTTAAGTTAGATTCCCTAAAAATGCAGGCTAGCCATTTAAAAGAATAGGTACTCTTGAAAAAATCCACTAAAGTTATAACAAAATATTTTATTGTTGTAAAATTAAAAATAGACAAGCTTATATAGTTACAGTTTCAAAGCAGAATACAAATATATAAATTATTGCAGTTTTCAAAGAAAATATAACCAAACAATATCTAATAAGCTTTCTGAAACAAAATTTTAAGTTTTTACTATAGCAGTTCCATTCTCTTCCAAATATCTTAGCACAATTTTGTAAAATAAATTTCTAACACCAAAGCAAGTATATTAAAGTTCAGTGGCCATAGCATAGACTTAGTTTTAAAGTGAGGTACACTTTACACACACACTCTCCCCTCTGTAACAGTAGGAACAACATTCAAACTGTCACTTCTGAACACCTTTTCTAAACTCCTTCTTTTGGAAATAATAGGACAGAAAGGAAATACTACTTTAGATATGTTGAAAGGAAGCCAGGAATGAACAGTATAGCTGGGATAAGTTCAACAAGCACTATTTGGGGGGCGGGTAGTATTTCCATGATTGTTTAGCTTCACTTCGGTAAGGTTAAAACCGTGGACTGTTCAAAATCACTAAGATGCATTACTAATGTGGACTATTAAACTAAAAGTAGTACTTAAGGTATATATTACATTAGGTAAATGCTAAAGAATTAGATCTTGATGCTAGAGACTCTCAATATATGTTTTATGTGAAGATAACATAGCCTGAAGTTGCTTAGTAGGTTTGAGTGTGCCATAATGGGGACTGCTGTGGAAATATGAAGTAAAATGAAAACACTGAGATGTAAGACATATTTGATATTCCAAACCTAGCAACAGGTGCTACAGCCCAATTCACTCACTATACTGGTTTAAACGGTTTTCTACCCATCACCACAGAAACGTAACCAGGCAAGAATGACTTGAGGGCTTTATCTCTGATATATGCCACTTCCTTCAATAATCTTTCTACTAATCTAAAGCTAAGGATGCAGTCATATTCTAAAATGAAACCAATTATCTCTACTGTAACATCACATCTGAACAGAAGGTATTTCAAAAATTCATAGAGTTTTACACTTCTTAATAAGTATTTTAAAATACTCTTACTTTAGCTTAAGCAATAACATCATCTGTCAGTAAAGGAACTATGATAAAAAATAACACAAGAACTTTTCAATGTACAATTTATGTTTCATGGACACATAACCTTCTATGGTTACTAATCTGAATCTTTTTACTAAAACTGCACAAAGAATGTAATCTTTAAAAATCTCTACTTAAGAGCATATGTTTTGCTAAGTTAATAATGAAAGCTTATTTTCCTCTAAGATGAAACAAAAAAGCAAAAGTGGTAAATATTAACACATACAAATCCAAAAACTTACTTTAAATTGAGGGACAAACCTTAACAGTGTAAACACCAAGGAGGATAATAAACAAAAATATTTTAAATCATTTTCAATAACAAAGGATATGATAGAACTTAAGACAAAGAACTCTTCCGATAGCTATTAAAATGACAGCAAAATAGAATTTTTTGGTTGCCATTCCTAAAATCACTTTCCAACATAAGCTTGATACTTTAAATTTTTTAAATGTATATAAAAATGGGCACTTCCTGGTGAAATAAACACACATTTAAAAAAACTAAGGACATCTCTTTTCTCTAACATTTTACATAAAAGATCACATAATTGAACAAAATATCACGAGGCTGCTTGAATCATCATCTTGTTAGTGGTCTCAAGTGCATGTCTTCTTTCAAAGGACTTATTTATTTTTGGCAGGTCTGAGGTTTGAGCTCAAGGTGCTCTACTTGTTGGACCGGTGCTCTACCATTTGAGCAATGACCCCTGACCTTTCATTGCTTTCTTTTTCTGATAAGTCCTCTCACATTTTCTTAGCCTGCCTCACACTCCAATCCTACCTATGTCTCCCATGTAGTTATGTTGAGATGGGGGTCTTGCTAACCTTGTTGCTTGCACTGGCCTCAAACCATGATTCTCCTTATTTTTGTCTCTTTAGTAGCTAGCTGGGATCATAAGCGTGGTAATATGCCCAGCTCAAAGGAGTAGTTTATATGTTACTATTCGTCAAAAGATAAGACATATTCTCAAAATATAAAGTTGGATAATTTAATGGGGATCAAACACGGGGCGGCTTCCAGTATGGTAAGTAGAAGAAAACCTAATCTTTAAAGAAAAACCATCATATGGTTAAAATCACTTGACTGCAGATCTTTACAAAGATTTAACTTGTCTAATTATAAAATCAAAGCTGAAAAAAAATTATTTTCTGTCCTTGATCACATAAGCTCTGAAAAGTCAGTAATGACTGAATAGCAATCTGTGTTTTGAAAGTGAAGCCATACTTGAGATTTTCTTTGAAAACTTTCTCAACATGTACTGAAAACAGAACCGCTAAGTACAGAAACCTGCGTATGTGGTAGTTCATGCTCTCTCGTTAGTATTCAACTCTCCCTGATCCTTATTTTTGCATATATAGCAATTGCATATTCAATCACGAAAGCATGGAAATATGTATAACACATATTTAGGATACAATGCTATGCAAAATATTTCAACTTTTTTTTTTCTAGAAATTCATTTGAGTAAGTACTAGATATTAGTACCAGCACCACAGATAGTTTTAGGAGCACCTTTCCTTTGAAAAGATTAAGTAGAAGTATCTATGTGGATTAAGTCAGAGTCCCTAATTAAGATCTTAGTACATGCACATTCCCACACAATTATTGCAAACTCATTAGTAAAGCTACATACTTGCCAGAAAACTCTTTTAAGAGAGGAGCAAACATTTTCTTTGGATAACACTGTTGTATTTAGGACTGCACCATATGGCTCATGTTCTGCAAATACACTACTACTGGTATCAACTGCAACACATTGCAAACTTTTATGACTCTCCTGAAGTCATCTAAACAGAAGTCCAAATATGTGCAACCACATTTGCTCATAATATTAATGAATTATGCCCAAAAGAGTAAATTCAAAAGGTAACCATAACAACTAAACACTAAAATACTTATCGGCATGACCAGAACACGTCTTTAATCCAACTTGTAAATTTAGACACTTTCGAACTGCCACACATTCGGTTTAAAGCTTATCAAAACTAAGGCAACACATCCACTTCACTCGTTGGATTTTTTAAGTTCATTTTAGACGGCTCTCAAAGAACTGATATTGAAAGGGGCTTTTCACAAGCACTTTGACTGTTTAGCTTATTTCAAAGAAAAACAAAAAAATTAATGGCATATCAACATACTTTCAAGGAGATTTAATACATTTTAGATATACAAAGTAGCTTTCAACTGGATGGACACTTTTTTTTGAATAGTCAAATACTGTTTGTGTTTAAGATTGAAATCTGACCCAAGCCCAGGACTGGCTGTCAGATTTAAGGCAGCCGTCATCTGTATCTTTATACACGAAGCTGCCAAGTTAATGGAGTTTCTTTGAGATTCTTTCGAGCATAGAGAAATAGGAAAATACATTCTAAGTACCATTTAAGGACCATGGATATACTCTTTACTATAGCATAAAATTTACCTAGTTGTTTTAGATAACCTATTAGTTAAGAGTTCTGAAAACATAGGCAGTTTATAAGAATATCCTTTATATGGGCTTACTTTTGTTGAACTAGGAGTTTTCTTTTTCTTGTGTCAAGCAATTTTACCTTTCCTATTAGACTGTAAAGTTTAGAAAAATATTTTAAAATGCTTTCTTATGCACTGAATTAAATGATATTGAAAACAAAATTTGAACAGTTTAATAAGAATTTTTTGAAATGTATCTGAAGTGGCACACAGAATTTTTTTTCCAAAAATAGTACAAAAAACAATTTCAACTTGAAAAATATATATTACATTTGACTTGGAAGGGAGGCTTGGCTGACTCTGTCCAAATTCTAACATAACAAAAATCATTAGAAGTGAAGTAACAATGAACAAAATAGAAGCTGTGGTTTCTATGGGGAAATTAGATGATTATTCTCTTCTTATCCTGGGATTGCTTTAGTTAGAAAACAAAATAATGCATTTATTTATTTGATTATTTGCTACAAAAGTTATTAATTTCACCTTCCTAATTTATCAGAGAACTCAACTAGCTAGATTGTTACTCTAAAATACATTTATCTTTGAAAAGCAAAATAATAGTTGTAAAAACACTATTAAAAATAATAAAATGCAGTGATCTGAAATATGGGTGAACATATTTACACATGAAAGTGTAAATATACAGTGCCATTCAAATACATACTTACAAAGGGAACGAATAAGTACCTAAAATAGTTTTGTTTATAAAAATTTTATATTAAAATATTTCTCATAATAAATAAGAGGTGATTTATGAATTTCATTTCCCTTTTAAAAATTATCTTTAGTAGTTTAGACTAATATAGCTTGTTAATCTGCTATTGTCTCAACAGATGAATTATATTAAAATGTTTAATAAAATCACACTGTTAGCAGAACATTTAAATAGTTTTAGGTTGTGAAAGTTTGGGATGAGCATGTAGTAAACTATAGGATACGGATTCCTAAAATGAAGCCAAAGGATAACCCTAGAAGGCTAGAGTACAGGGATCTATTTTATTAGACAAGGATGTTGAATATCTCCTGAGGCTCTGCTAATTAAATAAATGATCATAAAAATATGGCCCATGAACTTTCCTCAAATTTCTTCAGTATGCATGCTTGGCAGACTAATAAAGGGTAGAGCATGTGAAGTTTGGTTCAGTTGTTTATGGGAAAGTGTGACTTCATTCCTGTTCGTCCTACTTGCAGGCATGGTAACTTGGAATAGTTCTTGAGAAGCTGTTCAATAGCAACGTGACGGACATGGAGCTCTGAGGCTAAAGAATCTTTTTCTTGAACTTGGTGTGATAACTCCTCAAAAACTTCTGCAAAAATTTAAAAAGTAGTTTCATTTAGTATACAAAGCATAAGCTCCTGATTTATATTGTAAATAAATATGTACTCTTACTAAAATGAATATATTGGGCAACTTTTCTCAATGTGACTACTTTGACACCAAGGAAACAGTGTTCTCTTCAACAGTGTTCTTCAAACAGCGTTCTCTTGCTGATCAACACAGCAAGTCTGAATACTTGACATCTCTATGCATGCATCAAGTTTAACTAGAGTTACAATCAAATAAGTGCAAACATACACAACAGAAATGGTGATTATCTCGACTACATTCATTTCTCAATTTGAATATATAGATAGGCTCAACAATATTTAATTGTCTTTGGATAAGAAGTGCCAATTGCTATCCAGGTTTGGACACTCTTCCAAGAGGCTTTCCATCATATTACCTGGAATTTCAAATCCTTGTTCCTATATCATATGCCTCAGGAAAAATACTCTAATGTTTCTATTTCCTCTTATGTATAAGATCAATAATCCGAGCAAACACCTTACAGTATTACTCTAAGAATTAAATGATATCATACTTATAAAATGCTTGATAAATATAAACTGTGATTATTAGCATTACCATTATTCCTGAGGCTATGGGTTAAGACACACAGTTAAAAAAGGTTTTTAGTTTGCTACTGACTATATAATGTATGTAAGCAACTTAAAGGTCTCAAAAGTGCAATTTCATTACCTAACAGGGAATACATTGTAAAGAAAAGGAGACAGTTGGGGGGCATGTGTTTTTAATTGCTCCTATCATATTTGATGATGTTAAAATATTGTCAGTGTTTAAGATGTGATTACATTGCCATTGTTTTGGAAAAAAAAGTCATTTATTAGAAAAAGTTCTCAAGTGTTTATAGGCCAAACAGTAAAATGTCTGGGATTTGTTTCTAAATAATCCATGCAAAATGTTGGGCAAGAGGGAAGGACATTAAAAGAAAAAATTAGCAATACTTTAAAATAAAAGTTAAACACTGGTGATGATGGTCATTATATTGGTCTCACTACTTTTCTGCATTTGAAATTTATAATTAACAACAACAACAAAAAAGAACAAGGGCTGGGAATGCATCTTAGTGTAAGAATGTTTGTCTACCATGCATGATGCCCTGGGTTTGATTCCTTAGTACCACATAAACAGAAAAAGGCAGAAGTGGCACTGTGGCTCAAGTGGCAGAGTGCTAGCCTTATTCAAAAGAAACTCAGGGACAGTGCCCAAGCCCTGAGTTCAAGCCCCAGAACTGGGAAAAAATAAAATAAAGACCAAAACAAAAAGTCAGTGGCAATACTACTTGTCTGAAAGGCCTGTCAGGGATCACAACCCCACAATGAAGAAGAATATCATGATTAAAATGTTGATAATAGGTAAAGATTTATTGTACTCTCCATTTTTGCTTAGGAAAATGAAACTAAAAATTGTATTGAAATTCTACCTCATCTAGTCAAAATGGTTATCATCAAACAACAAAATAACAAACAACAAACAAAGGCTTGTGTGTGTGGGGGAGTGAGTTATTCACTAATAGTAGGAATGTAAATTAGTCTAGCCATCATGGACATCAGTAAGGAGGTTCCTCAAAAAATACAACTGCTATATGATCCTGCCATATCATCTCTGGATATACGAACAAAAGAACTGACATCAACTAACTTACTATGGAGATACCCATCTACCCATGTTTCTAACAGCAGTGTTAAACAATAGCTAAGTTATGGAGTCCAGGCTATGTACCCATCAAGGAATGAATGAAGAAAATGCTGCACATGTAGGAAGACAAAACAGAACAATTAAGGTCATGAAAGTAAAAGAGAGACCTCTAAGGAGATGAGAACAAGAGGAAGGATAAGGAAGAATAGCAGAGGTGCAAATGATCAAAATACAAATTTAAATACTACTGAAGCTAATTATGTCCTGCCATAGGAGACTTTCTATATCAAAACTTTTCATGTTATAAAAAAAAATGTTGAAACTTATTCTTTACCTTGGATTTGCTGTTGGAGCTTTGCATTCAGTTGCTCTACTTCACCAAGTGTCATTGAGTTCACTGAAACATGAAAACATACTCATTTTAAAATCACAAAAGGGAAAGAAAGCTGCTTAACACAATATACTAATTTAAATCACTGCAGTCACCTGCCAACACGGCATTCAGCAGTACTCCAGGATTCACTCATTAACTCGTGCAGTAAGTAGCTTTCAAGTCCTGGTCACGACCCCCAATTTTCACTATCACCAGAAATAACAGGAAACACATCACGAAAAAATACTTAATTGGCCTGCTGGATTCTGGTGTCTCCTATTTGAGTTTACAGAAAGTTCTAGTCACTTTCCATCAAGCTCATTTTGACTAAACATTACATAGCTCATGACCTGCTGTTTGAGCACACTGAAGTACTGTGGAAAAAAATTGAAAAATCAATTTGTCTATCTAGTTAAACAATCTTAGATAATTCACAGTATCAAAAAATTGTCTAAAATGGTGTTCAAAGTCCCTTCTGGTTCTAAAATAATTTGGCTTAAAGTCAATTAAAATTACCTCAGTTTTTTTTTAAGTTTTTATAGAAACAGATGCAGACAAAATGAATCGTTTCCTAATTTTAAAATTAAAACACAAATCACCTATAGATTAGTAAAATGTCAGACTTTTGCTTTTAAATGACACCTCCAGCCAGCTGGTCTTGTAGATATTTGTGATATTACAATGCTTACTACTTCACAGTTGAGGCTGCTAAAGCACTGGTGGCTCACGCCTGTAATCCTAGATACTCAGAAGGCTGAGATCGCAGGACTGTGGGTCAAACATAACAAGACATAACAAGACTGTTATGTTCAATTAACCACCAAAAAGCTGGAAGTGGAGCTATGGCCTTGAGCAAAAATAGAGCTCAAAGCGGCACCCAGGCCCTGAGTTCAAGACCCAGGACTGGCAAAAAACAAACAAACAAAAAACCCCCCAAAAATAGTTGAGGCTATACTTCTGTAAAGAGTATGAACTATGAGCTTTTTAATTCATGCTTTATGGATTCCTTTGATCATGACAAAATAAATGACAGACTTACTGAACTTCAGTGGGTAGCCCAAACTCAGTATTCCAGAGAGTTTAAAACTTATTTTGGCTAAGGTGAAGCTGTCATTTAAATACTATACATTAAAATACTACACATTAAAATCCTCAACATCAGACATGCAAAAATGTAAAAAGCAAACCAAAAAAATCTCCAAAACCTACCCTAAAGCAAAAGCAACCCACTCAACTTTCATCCTTTCATTCCTTGTGACTTACATTCCTCTCTGCTGAAATGTAGATTGTGTGTCTGGATGTTAGCTTCTGGTCTAGAGATTGGCTCTTCTTTTTTCTGGGCCTGCTTGCAACTATGGGACCACAATACACTGTCACGGCATAAAGTGGCACTTGAATCTTGTAATGTAGCGAGCCCAAAGTCTGTATTTCCCCTCTGCTCCAAAATCCTTTGTTTACAGTTTGAAATGCCACTTTTACTTCCATCTATCCATTTTGCAGAATATTTTGGCACTTGGGAGTCAAACTGTGGAAGTAATTTCTTATCTGGCTTATGTCTGAAATTAAGCAGGTGATGTTGGGAGGTTTTAGAACTTTCAGAATCGGACTCCAGATCTTTATTTTGTGCATATTGTACAATCCGGTTTATCTTCTTAGTCAAAATGGTTTTAACTCCTTCATAAGAACTTTTGGGAAGCTTAGGTCGAGGAAAATCCTGGTTTGCAATTAAGTGGAATTTTTCAAAGCAGTCTCTGTGGCCCCGTAATGATTTGGTGTGCAAAAGATTAGATTTTGGAACACCTAAAGGAAAAAAAAAAGGATGAACATTCAAGAAGATAAGACATTTCTATAAGCTGCTTTACCAATATACAAATTCTAGTAAAATACAGTCCCTGATAGTTATACAGTAGAGGAAAATATTAAAAATACTGACACTGGTAATAAAATATGGCTTAATACTTTCCACTTCTGCTTAACAATATATTCAGTAATATTCAGAATAGGGAAGTCCAAGGACTTACTGATTCAATGTGAGTATTAGTCCAGAGACACCTTATTGTATACAAATGAAAGAAATACTATACAACTACACCCACAGACTCTTGTACTTCAAATGATAATGTTTTCTTCACTAATCCTCTTTAAGTACATACTTAAAACTTTTTCTTTTTTAAGGCTCAGTAACAGAAATGCTCCACCTATTTTTTTCCTTAACAAAAATACAGGTAAAGCATATTCTTAAATTAGTACTTATGTTTTCACTGGAGAGAGATAAACCAGACTGAGAAAATACACATTAATATAAGCCTTGAAAAAGTGAATGAACTGTTTAATTTTTAAAAGGAAAGTGTCTTAATGTTTTTCACATTCCCATTTCATTCCTATTAAATCTTTATCAAGATAATTTTATCTTTTCAAAGAGATGAATTATACATAATTATTATGCACATAGTAGTAAATTCATTCTGCCAAGACAGAATAGTCAGTATAATTCTCTAACTCACAAATATTCACTACATACCATAAATAACAAATATTTGTATTACTTTAAATTTTTTTTTGGTAGGTTGTCAGGCTTGAACTCTGGGCCTGGGCGCTGTTCCTGAGCTCTTCAGCTCAAAGCGAGCACTCTACCACTTAAGACACAGCACCACTTCCGGTTTTCTGGTGGTTAATTAGAGATCAGACTCTCAAAAGACTTTCCTGCCAGGGAACCAGGCAGGATCCTCAGATCTCAGCCTCCTCGGTAGCTAGAATTACAGGCATCAGCACCCAGCACTCAGCATATTACATTTTTGTATCTGAATATGTATAAGTAGACCTTAAGCATACTATCTTATTTTCTAAAATCATATACATTGGATAGAAATTTCAATATGTCAGAATATGTTAGCAAATTTTCATAAGTTCAAGCCATATTATTAAATTCAAACAGCTCTTCTTTTAATATTGAAGGTAAATCAAAGAGTATAGCTGAAAATTAATGTCTTCCAGAACTAACAGTACAAATCCGCTTGGTTTTGAAACTAAGTAAACGGACGGCCATTCAGATTTTAGTTAGCCACGTTAGCTAACTAAAGTTAGCTAAGTTATTAGCTAAGTTGGAAAAGAAAAAGAAAAAAAACCATGGCCTACTTCCTTTACTTAAAAAAAACTCACTCAAAAAAAAAAAACTCCAACTCTAAATTCTGCTAATGGTAACACAATGATTTGCATTGTAATGGTTTGAAATGAGATATAACATGCTTGTGAATATTAATTTGTTCTAACAAAGTAGACTTAGCCAATGCTAGGACTTGCTGAGTTGCCAGAATGTGTAAGTTCCCTCACACCTGAAGCTATGTGAGCAAGGCTTCTAAGCACCATTAGAGGCATGCGCAAGCAAGTGCTCTCATGAGGTACAATTAAACATTTGAGACTTGTTTCTTCCACTGTGCATAAAAATTGCTTAAAGCTTAAATAGAATTTCCTAGACTTTTCTACCTACACTGAAAATATAAATTATATTTATTACTTAGCTATTTATACTGCAATCGTGTGTACATGTATTTCTACCAGGTTGATTAGGTCAAGTTTCTATCAACGTTCAAATAAGTTAACATGTGAAACGTCAAAGCTCTAATCGACATAATAGTATGTATCTTCACACTAGGAAAATATAAAAAGTTCACAACTCTTTTTTATTGAAATAAAAATATTGAAAGTTACATTATTCTCTACAATATAGAGTTTTATAAAGAGAAAAGGCTGTTGTTACAAGTTGTAGACCAAGGGCTGGGAAGGTGGCTCAGTGGTAGAGTGCTTGCCTTGCATGCCTGAGACCCTGGGTTCGATTCCTCAGCACCACATAAGCAAAAAGAAAAAAGCCGGAAGTGGTGCTGTGGCTCAAGTGATAGAGCGCTAGCCTTGAGCTGAAGAGATGAGGCACAGCGCCCAGGCCCAGAGTTCAGGCCCCACGACCGGACCCAAGAAAAACAAAAAAACAAAAAAAACAAACTGTAGACCAAATAAGAAATGATTCTTTGGGAAACACAGATACATAGGCAAACTTAAAACTTACTTTACTAATTTTATGAAATTAGTAAATTTTACTAAATCTACTAAAGAGCTTCCTTATTCTTCAAATTCCTTTGGGTCTAATTGTCAACTGAAGGCTAGCTAGTTAATCCCTCCAGACAGTAAATGATTTCACTCTTAGTCCACTGACAGAGCTCAAAGGTATGTGAACCAATGATTTAGTACATTCTGATATATGATGCAAGTGTCTTCTTCGCTATATAAGAAAGAAAACTTTTAACACTTTGCAGGTCTTAAACTTAAATTTTATGGAATTTTTGGTACTCAAACAGAAACTTCTGAGATTGTATCTTAAAAGGTAAAACCTAAACAATGACAGTCCTTATATACCTCAGAGCTACATCCCAACAAGAGGTCAATAGAATATGGACTTTAAAAAGTTTGTTTTGGAAGTGGCGCTGTGGCTCAAGTGGTAGAGCACTTGCTTTGAGCTGAAGAGCTGAGGGACAGCTCCCAGGCCCGGAGTTCAAGCCCCACGAACAACAACAACAACAAAAAAATAGTTTGTTTCTAGCTCAATTATACTTCATAATGATTAAAGGACTCATTTTACTTATACCATAGTTTTTCTTAACCTTTAAATCTCCACACCAATAACAAGAACCAAGAAAATCAAAACGATAAGAATGCTTCTAAAATATCTACCAAGATAGAAAATAAATCATAGAATTAAAGTAGTTGTAGGTGAAGCATATAAATTGCAAACACAATTCCAAATTCATTCAGACACTTGGGAACAAATTCCCTACAGAATACTTAAAGAGTACATTTCTTTTTTGGGGGGGGGCAATGTCACTCATTCCCCTCTTTTCTTTCCCAGTTTTTCCTGACATCCCACTCACAAGCTGCATAGTTCAATTTCAATACAGTGCTTATTAAGTACCTCTGCTGCATTTGTTCACCCTGTCCCTCCGTTTCTGTGCTAAGTGTCCACCTTAGGAGCTCCTTCCTCCCCCAATCTCAGATGCTTTGATGTCCTTCTTAATAGATTTTCTTTCCCCATAAGATCTAGTAACTATAACGTGTTGAAATTCTGCTTCAGTCCATTTTCACTGCAAACAAATCATTATCACTATCATCTCCTATATAAGTCTTCCTCTAAAAAGCATTCTGTAACTAATCAAAGAAGATTTCATAACAGCCTTAGTTTTTTTTTTTTTGGCTGGTCCTGGGGCTTGAATTCAGGCCCTGGGCTCTGTCCCTTAGCCTCTCTGTGCTCAAGGCTAGAAGATATATATATGCAAGTTTCTCTTAATACTCTACCACTTGAGCCACTGTGCTACGTTCAGCTTTTTCTGTTTATGTGGTACTGAGCAATCAAACCCAGGGCTTCATGCATGCTTGGTAAGCACTCTACCACTAAGCCACCTTTTTCCCAGCCCTATAACAGCCTTTTAAATTGGCTTTTGCCTTTTGCTAAAAGGAAAGTTCTGTGGGAAATAAAGGACTTTATCTTACAAGCATCCTCAGGTCTTGGTATTTGACACACAGTATGAACTTGAGAGTGTTTACATGCATAAGGAAAATCAAAAAGACATTTTAAAGACTGCTAAACAAAATTTTGCCCATCCTACTAGGTAACTAGGATGTGTAGTTCTGTCAGGTTGCACAGATCATACTTAAAGACAATAATATTAAGTCTGTTGGGCATTAGCCCATAGTCTAAGGAAATGATGCCAGGCACTAATATAGAGATGGCATTTCTGTGACAAGAAAACTATAAAGCTTTACATAAGTTTAAGTTGAGATTTAGTACACTAAATATACAAAGAGGTTCAGTAGGAACTGCACCTCTGATTTCCTTATCTGAGACAGTTAATACTTGAAAACAATTGGATTTCAGAATCCAACCTGATAATTGTTTTGCAAACGTATTTTTAAATATCCCATGCAGTAGCAGAGAAAACAAAAAGCAAGCAAAAATAACTTATTACATTATTGAACAAAAACTACTTCTAAGTAGAAAAGAATGTTAGAGCTCATTCTATTTATAATAGCAATATGCTCGTAACTTTATAAACTCTTGAAGTGATTTTTTTCAACTCATCATTTCTATCTAATGGTAGAGTAGCAATCATTGCTTTTATCAGAGATTTCAGTGAGTTACCCAACTGACTGTTTAATTTCAATTATAAGTGTAGATAGCTCTGAGCACTCATTTGTTTCAAAAACAGGCTTTGAAAGGAAATGATTTCAAATGCAATTAAATGAGCCAATACTTCTAAGGGGCAGAGTTATAAGGAATTTCCAAACCAGTTTAAAATTTGTGCTGCAATTTCCTGCAAAGGCCATTGGAATTGGCATCCTACTTATCAGAACACATTTAAAATTTGCCTCAAAGATACCCATGTAACTTTTATTTTTGCTATAAGGTTATTATCAAAGAACTAAGACTTTAGCTGACAAACATTACTACTAGTTTTATTTTTTACTGGTTTCTTTTGGACAGAGAATATTTGAAAACTTCAGTATGTTGGTGTCTGTAAAGGGTTTTTAAAAGTTAAACTGTTATTAGATTTCTTTTTCCATTTTTATCCCAGGAGTCTTACATATTCCATTCTTTAATGCTTTAAAAACTGACTCAGAGGGCTAGGAAGGTGGCTCAGTGGTAGAGTGCTTGCCTTGCATGCATGAGGCACTAGGTTTGATTCATCAGCACCATATAAGCAGAAAAAGTCAGAAGTGGCACTGTGACTGAAGTGGTAGAGCGCTAGCCTTGAGCTGAAGAACTGAGGGACAGTGCCCAGGCCCAGAGTTCAGGCCCCACGACCAGCAAAAAACAAACAAACAAAAACAAAAACAAAAAAACTGACTAGGCTGCCATGTTATTGCTATCCGCAGTCTTTAATGCTCTCTTTAAAATAAGTTGTTTTATGAAAACTTGGTTAAAGTCATAGAAAGGCCCAAACTACTCGAACATGGATATTAAAAAAAATAAAATATTTTAAGAAAATTAAAAAAAAGTTAAAGGGATTCCCATGTTTATAGTTAATTTGCTGGTAGTAAAAATGTATTTTTTCCTAACACAGGAAGTATCAACAATGATATTCTAAATAGTACCCAAAAGAAGCCATAAATAACAAAACACTTCAAAAAATTCTACCCCATATCCCATTATCTTCGTTTTTACCACAGCCTCTTGAAGATGCTATTTACCATTTAGTGGCAATGAAGTAAACTAAGCAATATTCCTCTGTTGGTTCACCAGCTGATCCTGTCAGACAAACTGTCTCTACACTGAAGACCCATAGCTTTATATGTCATATACCTGAGTCACATTACTGACTGCCTTATCTAGGTTTACCTGTTGTTAACTAGACTTCAATCTGAATTTGATTACATATTTCACTTTCAAATATAAAGACTGGCTTTATATATTTTGGTGAACCACAAGTAGAACAAATACAATACAGCTTGCAGTTGGCTATAAAGTTTTAACACATACCCCACAATACAGCTTGCAGTTGGTATAAAGTTTGAATACATACCCCACACATTGGTGAGAAATTGGTAAGTGCTAGGTAACCAACCACTTGTACTTTTTCTGCTTTTTACTTCACACTTTGAGCAGAGTCAGAGAACTGGCAGTGTGGGTTGTCCTAAAGGGTAGGTTTATGGTTTGTTTTCTTTATGTTTGAATAAGGCAAGAAAATTTAGTTATGATTAGAGTCCCAGGATGCTAACATGATGTGAAAAAATTTTAAACATATTACCTTCAAATATGACAACCATTTATGCAACAATTCAGGTAGCAGTACTTTAAAAATTCTTTCATAGAGGCTCAAGTTTTGCCCAACTCAAATAATTTTCCAAGATTTAAGGTGTTTTATTCTTGATATGATCTTATCTTCATTGCTAAGAAAGGACATAGAAGCAAGTGCGTATATATGTATACATATGTGTGTATACTATATATACACACACATATGTATATTTATATATATGTGATGCACATATTGAGTAGTAACATTTTGTGCTTCTTTAAACAAATATTAATTATAAAAATTGGAGGAACGTCAAATGACTGCACTAAGAAAGATGAAAAAGAACAAAAAAATCACTTCTTTGTTTTTGAGAAGACCTACTTCTGATAGAAGCAAAAGAAGAAAAATACTTTAAATAAATGTGCCACACCCACAGCTTGATCCATAACTGCCCAAGTTTTGTTTGGCTTTCAGATGTCTTAAAGAGAAAAACCAGTATATGCATATACAGTTCTCACTTTCCTGATTTCTCTTATAACAAAGCAGAGGTCTGGGAAGGTAACTCAGTGGTAGAGTGCTTGCCTTGCATGCATAAGGCCCTGGTTTGATTCCTCAGCACCACATAAGCAGAAAAAGCCAGAAGTGGTGCTGTGGCTCAAATGGTAAGAGTGCTAGCCTTGAGCTGAAGAGCTGAGGGACAGTGTCCAGGCCCAGAGTTCAAGCCCCATTTCCGAAAACAACAACAAAAAACCCAAAACAAAAAAACCAACCAACCAAACAAACAAAAACACAAAGCAGAGATCTGGCAGCTACTGGTCTATACCCAAGAGCAGCTATCATGTGAAAACAGGGCATATATTCTTCAGTTCTAACCACTCTTATTACCCCCTTAATGAATGCACATGTGCCTGCATGTACCAAGTCTCTGAAGCCGTGCCAGGTGATCTGCACTATACTATGATTACACATTGATATGGGTTAGGATGGCTGCAGGGCAAATACTACTTGCCCAAATGCCACTTTGACAAACTACTATGCAGTTGATAAGCAAGCTGTGGCTAAGCCAGGATTTAAGAAAAGCCACTACTATTTAATTGAATGCCAAGCAACTGCCAGTTCCTGTCACGGAACTAAAGATGGGAAGATTAGATCAAAGTAGGAAGGCAAGAATACCAACTTCCTTCTAATATAAATACAAGCCTCTACTTCTTGTAAACGTGCCAGTTCTTCTATATACCTTAGGGAGTACCATGATAAAGGAGTCTGCTTCAGCAAACTCAAAAGCCATCCTAGCCACTCAGGAGGCTGAGATCTCAGGATTGTGATTCAAAGCCTGCCTAGGCAGGAAAGTCCCTGAGACCCTTACCTCCAATAAACTACTCAGAAAAAGTGGGTAGTACTGTTGCTCAATGGTAGAGAATGAGTTTTGAACTCAAAGAGGCTCAGGGACAGTGCCTAGGCCCAGAGTTCAAGCCCCAGGATCAGCAAAAAGAAAAAAAAAAAGCCACTGAAGTGATGGGAGACTGTTATGTTCAAGTATCAATTTATTATTTGAAACTAAAAGGTAGGTCTGGGGGCATGCCTTGAGTGGTAGAACACCTTCATAGCAAGTATGAAATTAATATCCAAGTACAAAGAGGAGGAACAGGAGAAGGAGGAAGAGAAGGCGGAGAAAGAGAATAAACTGTTTATCTCTACTTTGTTAGCAGATGGAATTATTGGCGATCAGCACTCAAGCTAATACAGATGGGTTTAATATCTTGCTTTTCCACATTTGAGAATTACAGTCTTAAAGAAAGATTCACCAACAGGTGGTCTTAGACAGATTTTAGCTTAGAGATGGTTATGTCATGATAAAAGCTTCTTTGTGTGTTAAGAGGGCAATTGACCAGTTAATCAAATCACCTTATTTCCTGCAAATGAATTATCAAGGGAAATTTCAATGACAGTTCATGTCTAAAGATAAGCCTCAACCTGAAATTGCTAAGAAACTCAAAATGTAAGTTTTTATACTGTTGGATATATAAACGGCAAATGATTTGTCAAAAAACCAAAAGATTAGCCTTCTCCCAGTGAATTCTAGTTTTTCAATCTAACAGTTGGAAAGTTGAGAAAACACCTACATAACAACTGTTTATTACTAAAATGGTTGTTATAAAAAAATAACCTTTTTCTATTTTACTCCCAGTTTTTTTTTATAACTAACAATGTCCAGCAAAACTTTATGTGAGGATGGACATTTGCTGTATCCGAGCCATAAAATATAGTAACCAGCTACAAATGGCTATCCAGCATTTGAAATGTAACTACTGTGACCTAGGAACTGAAATATTAATTTTATTTAATTTCAATTCATTTTGTTTTAAATAATCACATTGTAGATAAGCTACCAAATGGGCATTGTAAAAGGCAGATAACTGAGAGAATATGTACAGAATCCTTCACCATTTCTTTTGAAGCCATATTGCTAGACCAAGAAAGGATACTAAGTTCATAGCAGCACAACACATAAAGGGCTGTTTTCCTGGTTCATTAAAATATGTTAAACTTAAATCACAACTTTTAAGTGTTACAAATTAAATAAAATTATGCTAGAAAAACCTCTAGACCAATAGTCCAAATGATCTAAGTAGCCCTGTGCTTGATATGTACTGATATGTATATGCTTTTAAAATATATATATATATTTAATGTAATACTACTTATCCTAAAAAAGTTTCTATGCACTAAACTGTTACACTCCTAGAACATCTATTCAAATTATGATATGATAGATGCATGTTTTAAATACAAGACAAACATAAGAAAGGTAAGTTTTCTAACCATAAATGAGGCTAAAAAGATGTTATTTCATATCTTCAAAAATACTTTGCATTAATAATCAGATGACTATAGCAAGCCATCATGACAAACTAAATTTATAAACTCAAAATCAAGAAATGTGATTTTCTCATAGACAAGAAAAACAACATGAAAAAGATCCAAACTATTTACAAAAAATTTTTACAATTCAACTTCTTTGTAATTCTAGTTAAATAATTTAAATATTCTTTAAGTAACATTGTACATATTTATATAGTCATTTAAAAGCACTACAATAATTTAAAGTGACTATAAAAGATAGTAAAGGAAAAAGAAATTAACCTTGAATCTTTATTTCCAAACATAAGTATATATATGAACATTGCAGTTTCAGAAGCCATAGTAAGCTTTATACTTAAAAATGCCATTTAGACATATGTTGTCATCACGGGATGCGAAACAAAAAAAAGGCTGGTGGCAGAATGAGTTTGCAGTTTATAATGTTCCCACACAAGTGAGGGGTATCTTTAAGTGGAAAGATTTTAGTGCATCAGAAACAAGACATAAAGAATAAGTCATCTTAAACAGTAAATCACTATTTCCAACTCTCAAATACAGTCAGCAACATGAAGTTTCAAAACAGTTCTTCACACTTAACTACCAACAGCATTATAGTCAAAGACTGAATCAAAGAAGAACAGTATCAGAAGTAGGTGCTCAGTACTGGTGGTTTAGTCCTCTAATCCTAGTTATTCATAAGGGTTAGATCTGGAGGGCTATGGTTCAAGTCTAGCCTAGGCAGAAAAAGTTTGCTAGACATCATCTTCAAAAATAACTAGCAAAAAGCAGAGCTAGAGGTCCACGTGGTAGAGTGGTAGCCTACCAACCTCAAGGCCCCGAGTCCAAACTCCAATAGTGCCAAAAAAACAAAAAAGAAAGAAAAACAAAAGTAAACAGACACAGGGCTTACCACTCTCCTATGCCTGTAAGTGAAAATACCTATGATTTTTCTTTTTTTAGGGGGGGGCATTCAAGAAATTCTTATTGAAAAAAGTCTTGATAGATTAATCCAATATGAAAATACAAATTTCTCCTAAGTTCAGGTATAGTACATATATGTAAAGCAATGTATAATAACTATTCAGAGTATGATTTTTCTTACAAAGATTACTAATGAGGTGAATTAGGTATACTAAAGAGAGTAGCTAGACAAATGCTTACTCATCAACTTTACTGGATTGGTATAAAAGGAATTAGTCCCACCTTCTGAAAAAAGGTTTTCCTCTATAAATCAGAGAGTTTGTTATCAGAGAAAAATAGAAAGGATCTAAGAGCCAGTTTGACAATTTTCCTGGCAAACACTGAAAGTGGAAAGTCATGGTACCAGAACTCTTGATCTTTCCCCATCAATTCTCATTCCTGACTTTTGTTACACTACAGTTGACTTTTACTACTGGTGCCACAGTGCTGGCTTCACTGGGTTGCCTTCCTCTCTGCTCAGCAGAGGGAATAACAGTGACTTGGTCATCAAACAGTTACAGATTCTACAAGAAAACTAGGTTTACAATATTGAGTGGCTAACATGTATGAAAAAGTTTATTGTGTCTCAGAGTCAAAGACAGGGCATGGGTATTAGAAATTTATACATGTATCTCCTAATCCTGTAAGTAGACCTATTACCCTAATAATGAATTAATTACAGGTGATGACTTTTTTTTTTTTTTTTTGTCATTGTGGGGCTTGAACTCTGGGCCTGGGCACTGTCCCTCAGCTCTTCAGCTAAAGTGAGTGCTCTACCACTTGAGCCACAGTACCACTTCTGATTTTCTGGTGGCTTATTTGCGGATACAAGTGTCAGGGACTTTCCTGCTCGGCTGGCTTTGAACCACAATCCTCAGATGTCAGCCTCCTGACTAGCTAGGATTATAGGCATGAGCCACTGGTGCCCAGCCAGGTGAGGACTTTTTAAAAAGTCAATCATGAGAATACTTAAATACCCGAGTCCTCAGGTTACATTTCTTAAATTCTTAAAGTTCATCATCTTGGTTTGTATACTTATTCTAAACTAACACCTGTTCCCCCCACCCCGCAACCACTCTGATCTAGGTACCCATTTCCTAAGTACTGTGAAGTCATAGGAAAAATAAGACAACTTAGTACTATGCTCAGAGTGTGAAATCACTCAAACAAGACCCCACTGTCTTTTTAGAATATCTCTATCCATTGTCTTTGTTGTACAAACTATGCACAAAGCTTTTAAACAGGCCTGTTGATTAGGAGACTGGGCTGATTTGATATAAACAATCCTAAATGTATAAAATATTACTTTTATTTACTAAAAATGTGTGAGCTCTAAGCCAGTCTAATTGTTGTTGTTCCTTACTACAAAAGAAAAATAAAAAAAGAAAAAAATGAATTGTTTAGAGCAAATGTAGCTAAGAAAACAGGTACCCGAAATATTATCATATTACAAAAGAACATGATTCCAAATTAGTAGTTTTAAACGTACATTTTAAAGTCCCTCTTGCATTCAAGTCTACTGACTGGCATTGTGACAAAATTTGGTAACAATGTTTTAAAAAGGCTTACTAATCAAGATGGAGAATATATACTATAATTTTTGTAGTATTACCTTTGTATTACTTTTTTCTATTGACTTTTAAAAATCTTTATACTAACATTAAAAAAATAAAGAAATGAGTACCAAGGGTACTCATTCCTTCTCTTATTTCATATAATCTTAAATTTAACAAAATGTATATAATGAACTAGCTCATCATGGTACTAACGATAAAAATGTGTATTTTTTTTCAAAGCAAAGAACTGATGCTAGATGAGAAGAAATATTTACTCAATTTTTCTTACAAAAGTTACATTGGAAATTTTAATATATAAAATCTAGAATATATGTAGAATACTAAATGAAATATTTTATCAAATTAAGAATTGCTTTTGTTTTTAAATTGAGAGACAACTATAATTTCAAAAACACAGGACTTACTGTTAGATATCAAGAGCTGAAATGTTTATAATTCAGGAATATAACATTCCTCAAAAATGTCTGTATATTCTTTACACAGAATCAGTTTAAAAGTATATTTTTAAAAAGGATAGAAAAGCAATTATGAATTTTTAGGTTTCTGCAAAAAAATAATTTACCCAGTAATGCTGATTTAGCAGGAAGCCCTGGGTAGAAGAAACTGACAGAGTGACTAGCAAGGATAACCGATTAGGACGGAAGAGGACAAGCTTCTAACACTCGCAGCCTTACAATAAAACAACCATTGACACTAGATCAGTGGAACTAAGATCACATACACAGAGCCAGTGGCCAAGCTTCAAAGCACAGGACTGTCTCATTACTAGCTATGGGACTGAAGTACATTTCTGAGGTCTCTAAGGTTCAGTTCCAGCACATTTAAAATGAGTAATAACAGTAGACATCCCAGAGCTATTTTGAGTTTAAGATAATCCAGTAAGGTACTTAGTATAATCTCTGGCACTGGAAAGGCTCACAGAAAATACCTGGCACATGACAAGAGCAATCTGGTGTCTTCTACCTATCCGCCTACAAGGGTTATACTGGATCATGTCTAATTTTTGGGGGGTGGGTGGTGGGGCTTGAACTCTGGGCCTGGGTGCTGTCCCTGAGCTCTTCAGCTCATGGCGAGCACTCTACTGCTTGAGCCACAGCACCATTTCTGGAGATGAGTCTTACAGACTTTCCTGCCTGTGCAGGCTTTGAACCATGATCCTCAAATCTCAGCCTCCTGAGTAGCTAAGATTACAGTCATGAGCTACTGGCGCCCAGCTCTGTTTTTATTCATCCAAATATACACTTACATAAGGCATCAGAATATACTGGTCATTTCTATTTCCAAAGGACATAAATTTGGAGTTTTTGCTCTAGTTTAACAGCATAGTAATATAAATGCTACAGAAAAATAATATTTTAAGTCATTCTTTTGAAATTAGTCATAATTACTACATTTAGTAAAGCCAAAGTTACAGCTATTCTACACACAGGAAATCCATGGTGTTCTGTCATTTATTATTTGGTGATTACATTTCTATATATCAAGTCCTAACTGGAATTTCAAAGTATATAATCACTGTGTGCATTTCATTATAAGAACATTTTGCATCACTTCAAAAAAAAATCACAAAAATCTCAAATATAGTCAGGAAAGAATTGAAATACTGTTTTGAATCTGCCCAAAATGTAAAGGTCTAGGAAAAGAAAATCTCTTCAATGAGATGTTACAAACTTAAATTCAAATTACAGGCAAAATTTTATGTATTCAGGATTGTTAAACATTTTTTCATATATCTAAAAAAAATCAGGGTTTTAATATAATATTGTCAAGAGAAAGGTAGTAAACCACATCTTTATTGGAAGCTAGCTACTAATCTCAATACACACATTAAAGGTGTCACTGAAAAGGAATTAATAACGGAAGCAAAAGGGAGGAATAATACAGGCTCACCTCACTCAGGTACTAGCTTAGTAGACCCAAAGGAATAAAATTATACTTGATTATCAATGTATAAATGCTTAAATTAGTTCTTAATATGAAAAACATGTCTGTTAGACTTGGCAAACCAAATAAGCTATCAATTAGAAAAAACATTTACCAGGCAATATCTCATTTTTAATTTTAGCAAGAATGGGGTTAGTACTGTAATTCCTCTGGTTGTATCATTTCCCAAAACCTTCATCTTTAACAAGTCTTCAGATTTTGTACAATTTTTTCCCCTAGTCATCCAAGAAATCTACTTTGACAGTTTCCTCTAAGTAGCTGCGTGAGGTTCGCACTCTGACGTTAAAGACACTGTGTCCTTACCCTCAATATTTAGCTCAAAACAAATGTGGCAGAAGGAGAGCGTTTCTTTATCGGTTCCCAGTTTACAAACACTGCAGATGTTGTCATCATTCAGATCAATGTTTACAAACTGCTCCTCTTCGTTCATAGTGCCCCTGCCAAGAAGGGGGAGAGGAAAGTTACGCAATTTCCAGAACTTGACCCGACCGCACGCCATGCCGACAACTTCTAGGAAGGAAAATAACAAGAAGAAAGAAGAAACCCGGTGCTCAGCCCTCCTCGCCCCGAAACCGGGGCCAACCCCGGAGCACACTGTGACCTTTCAGGGTGGAAAAACGCAAAGCCAGGGCAAAGGCCATAGTGACACCATGGCCCGGGCGCCCCGGGGTCCCGGGGTGGGGGGCTCCCGGGCGGCGCTCCGCAGCCGTCCTCCTCCACCTCTCGACTTCGAACCCAGACACGGACGGCGTGGCGGGAGCGGCCGTGCGGCGGCCGGGCTTCGCCGACCCCGCGAGCGAG
>NW_012267352.1:1948633-2021123 GCF_000151885.1 Dipodomys ordii
CGGAGCGGGAGGAGGAGACCGCGGCTCCCGGCGCCGAGGGCGGCGCTCGCCCCGCAGCTCCGAGCCGACCCGGATCCCGCGGCTCCGACCGGCCACACAGAACTAAAGCCGTCCGGGGAGCCCGCGGTCCCGTCCTCCGGAACGTCGTTCCTCTGAGCCCCCCTCCCGCGGGCGCGAGAATAGACCCGTCCGTTTCTAACCCCCCATTGCAGCCTCCTCCTTTGTTTACCCTTCTCATCCCTTCCCAGCATCCCCCTTCCGCCCCCCCCCCCCGCCCCGCCTAAGTAGTGGAAACTACGGCCCCGGGGCGGGGGCTGCCCGGGGAGGGAGGCCGGGAAGTGACGGGTGGGAAGGAGAAAGGCACCCAGACGCGCGGGGGGCCGCCACGACCGGACGTCGGGAGACTCAGCCACGACGCGGCCACTGAACGCCCACCTAGATGTCAGGGGCGCAGGCGCGAAAAGTTCGTCCTTTCTGCGTTCTGGATTTTGTTATAATTTTAAGCACAGGATTCCTTCCCCCGCCCCCATACACCAAGCAAATTGTTTCTTAATGAAGCTCCCCCCTCCCTAAAATATGGCACGGTCCCTGCCCACCCCCAGGGGAATGATCTCCCAAGTCCCCACCTCTTATTTTCAGGTCCCACCCCTTTCCTAAACTCTACGCTGGACGTCTTGGGTCTTCCTTGTTTTCTTTCCTTTTTATGTCTGATTTCAGATGTGTCTTCTATTGTCAGCCACGTCCCAGGGAAGGAAAAGCAGAACTGTTCCCTGGCAGTGGTCGGAAAGAAGGGCTAGGACTTGAACTCAGAGACTTGAAGTCACTGTCATTTTCCATCGTGTCACAACACCTTTTCTGTTTACTTTCACAAAAGAAGGGTGTGTGTTGTGTGTGGGGGGGATGGTTTCACATGTAAGTAGTTTTGAACCCATGGGCGGAATGGATTTCTTCTGGTCTTAGACCAAACTGACACTTGATATCATCCGTGCCTCGGAAAAGTATCCTGTGTCCTTGCAACAGAGAGTGTAGTAGATGAGTCGTCGGCAGTAACCTAGCACAGAATCAGCGATCCTACGTCAAATTTCCCACCTCAGAGCCTGCACCTGGACCAGACCCCCAGCTGCCCTACGCACATTTATAGTTTGAGACGCACTAACTGAAGTAGAAAAGTCTGTACTTCCTTGAATTTCTCCTTGTAGATAAATGTGACTGAATTTTCTTGCATCCTGGATTCCAATGATCTTTTCAAAAGTTTTTTTTTTTTAATCTTTAAAAAATTGTTAGGGGCTGGGAAGGTGTCTCAGTGGTAGAGTGCTTGTCTTGCATGCATGAGGCCCTGGGTTCGATTCCTCAGCACCACATAAACAGAAAAGCCCGGAAGTGGCGCTGTGACTCATGTGGTAGAGCAGTAGCCTTGAGCTGAAGAGCTGAGGCACAGCGCCCAGGAGACAAAAAAAAAAAAAAAAATTGTTAGTATCTTTTAAGTGGTTGTACGAAAAAGTTGCAATTTGACGTCAGTTTATGATTTCAATAACTTAAAAGTTTTGCAAATATTATCTAAAGTCACTAATATTTTCCTTGTACTGAAAAATTCTATCTTAACTTTCACTTATCCTTATTTTAGCTCACTTTACACTGTTTTATTCCTCTTCTTTAAACACTCCTTTTTAAATTTTATAGAAATCTCTCCCCATTTGAAAGTCTACTTGGTGAGTTTTGACAAAAGTATTTGCTTGTGACTCACTCCAATCAAAATATAGAACATATCCAAGACTAAAATGTCTTTCAGTACCTTCCCAGTCAGGCATGTGAGATCCAATTTATATCACTAGAGTTTAGTTTTTTCTTTAAAACCAGTTTTATAACTCTGTATACCCTAAACAATAAGCTTTCCTAATATGATTATTTCTAGTCAGCATGTTTTTGAGAACCATAATGTTTTTGTAGAAGTGGTTCCTTTAATTGCCAAATAACATTCTACAGTTGAAAAAAAATCTATTTACTTGTTGATGAACAATTGGGTGCTCTTCATTGAGGCCTAGGTTCTGTTGTTTATTAGAACTGTAGTGCACATTCAAGTTCTGGCCTTTGAGTGTACTTTTGGGGGGAGAGGAAGGGAAGGGGGAGGTAAATAACTAGGAGTGGAATTTGCTAATTCATATGGAAAGTATGTGGTTATATCATTTTTGATGGTAGAGACCCAATCCACGGTTTCACTCAAGCTTAGCAGACACTTCACTATTGAACTACTTTTCCAGCCTAGTGTGTTTAATTTCAAAAGAAATTCCCAAATTGCTTTTGAATGTATTTATTGCAGTTTAAACATGGAAGATTGTTAATATCTTCATAAGAAATTGAGTACCTTTTGCTAAAAAATATTTTTAGTAATTAGTATCTTTTCTTTTGCACTAATATAGGCATTTCTGTTTTCTTAGGACTAATATTTGCATGTGTGTCTATCATCTTTTTAAGTTTTATGCTCAAGTTGTCTACTTATTAATATTTATATTTTTTATTGACAGCAGAGTTGTATCTAGCTTTTCAAATCCAGTTTGACAATCTATTTCTTAATTGGTATGTTTAACCCATTTACATTTAATGTAATTATTAGTATATGTCAGAATAAGTCTACAGTCTTGCAATTTGTTTTCAAATTATTCTATATATTCTTATTTCTTTCCCTTTCTATTTTTATAAGATTAGTTGAGGTTTTCTTTTAAGTATTTTTCCTCATTTTATCTCCTCTATTAGCCCATTACATATGTTTACACATAGATATTATATGTATGTAGGTATGTATATAGCTATGTAAGCATGTGTGTGTGTGTGTGTGTGTGTGCATATGTATGTGTATGTGTTTTGGGGTTGTCCTAGGGCTTAGTAGATCTATTTTTATAATGATGTAATAACATTATATGACTTTATATAAAGTTTAAGAAACCTACAATAACATTTTATTTTCTTACTGTTGTCATGTGTTATACTTCACATGTCAGACTGAAAGTACATACTTTAAATTAACTGTCTTTCAAATAAATTAAAAAGAGAATGGAATGTCCAATATATTTATCCGCATACCTATGCCTTTGATGTTCTTCATTCCTTTATGCATATTCAGATTGATCTGTCATTATATTTTCCTTCAACTGAAGACTTTAGTATTTCTTGTCATGCAGTTCTGCTGGCAAAAATTTCTGTTTCTGTTTTTCTGAAAATGTTTCTTATTCTTTTTTCAGTTATGAAGGTTACTGTGTCTAAATATAGAATTCTCTAAGAGCACAACTGGTTTTGGCCTTTTACAGATGTTATCTTGTTCTTTGTACTTATTCTGTTTTGATGAGAAGTCAGATGTCTTTTTTTGCCCCTCAGTGGTGTTTGAATTCAGACCCACCAGGCCAGTGCTCTATCACTTAGCCGTACCTCCAGCATGAAGAGTCAGTATCTCCTAACCTTTTCCCCTTGAATGTTTCTTCTTACTGTTCTACTTAGATTTTCTTTTTTATTACTGTTATTGCTAATGCAATTATTATTATTTTTTTTTTTATTTTTGTCCATTGTGGGCCCTGAACTCCGGGCCTGGGAGCTGTCCCTCAGCTCTTCAGCTCAAGGCTAACACTTTCAGCGCCACTTCTGGGTGATTCTGCTTATGTGGTGCTGAGAAATCGAACCCAGGGCCTCATGCATGCAAGACAAGCACTCTACCACTGAGCCACCTTTCCAGCCCCAATTATTATTATTTTTATCTTAGTTGAGTTTCTCTTGTCTAGCTTGAGGTTTGCTGAACTTCTTGGATATAGAGTCAGTACTTTTCATCAAATCTGGAAATTCTGTTTAGCCCTGTTTCAGGCATGGAGTTGTTTGGGATCATCCAGAGATTGCTAAGGCTTTGTAGTTCATGTATCAGTCTTCCCCTCCTCCTCCTCTTCTTCCACCTCTTTCTACCTCTCCTCCTTTTTCTTCATCTGGTCTTAAACCTGCCCAGTGAAAATTTAATTGCAAGCATTATATTTTTCTTTTTTTGTACTTTTTTATTGTAAAAATGCTGTACAGAGGGGTTACAGCTACATGAGCAAGGTAATGAGTACGTTTCCTATTGAGCATTGTTGCGTCCTCCTTTGTTTTCCTCCTACCATCCCTTCCTTCCCACCTCCACAACTACCCTCTCCCCCCAGCATTATATTCTTCTACAACAGAAATTCCATTTAGTTTTTTTGTTACTTTTAATTTCTTTCCTCAGTATTTTCATGTTCATCATTAAATAATGGAATGCATCTATAAAACTGCTATTCTGAAATGCTCATTTATTGGTTCTTTCAGCCTTGTCATTGCTGTTTATTTCTATGAACAGATTTTGTTCTTTTTTTTTTTTTGAGTGTCAGTCTTATCTTTCTGCTGCTTAGCTGATGTGCTTTGAATGGATGCCAGCATTGTAGATGTGACATTGCTGGGTATGTCAGCAAATAGCTTCCCTCAAATGGCTATGTCCTAATCCCTGAATACTGATAATATTTTGTGTTTGTCTTTCTCCTTTTTCTTTCTTTTCCCTCCCTCCTTCCCTCCCTGCCTCCCTCCTTCCCTCCTGTCTTCCTCCCTCCCTTCCTTCCTTCCTTCTTTCCTTTCTATGTCATTTATGTGCCATTAAGATTCTATAATATATTTGAATGAAACTCATATGATTCATGTTGCTGTGAGTTCCTGTGGATGTTCACTTATGGTTCCTCAGTAAGTGTTCTTTTTGGTGTTAATTTTTACCCAGTCTCTTGTAGTCTAGCTATACATGTGCTGCTCAGTATTCAGCCACAGACTTAACAAGCATCCTGAAGTACTTTCTATGTATAGTCCTTTCTGGCACAGTTTATTGCAAACTCCAGCCAGAGCATGTTCTCTGGGTTTTGCTTGGGTTTCCTTATCTGGATCTTGGTATGAATGTACTTCCAGGTATGAAACCTGGAAGGTTTGCAGAGCTCATCTCATTCATTTTTTAAATTAAGAATTACGTGTTTGTGTGGGCTGCCTTCCAGTTTCTAAAAATAAGTATTTCATATATCTTGGGCAGTTTTTTTCTTTTTGAAGCTTATTAAGGATTTATTTTAGTATCTCAGGATAAAATGTAAATGGAGGAGAGGGAAATATGTCTCATGCCCTATGCAGGAAATGGGGGTTAAAGATTCAAAAGTAGCAATCCTTATCTTCAGACAGCATGTGGTCAGTCTACAGACTCCTATTCCTCAGATAATGGTTCTGGGTTGGTAAAATGAGTGCTGCTTATGATTCTAAACATGGAGAAAGTATCTAAGCTCACCTAAAACACAGGGGCAATAGGTAACAAAAGGACTTCCCTTTTTTCCAGTCCTTTTAAGAACTCTTCTGGTCCCTCTTACTCTATCCTGACTAGAACTTCTTTTACTTTTTCAGTAGATATTTTATCTGATTTTCCAGTCTATCCTTTACAGTCATTGTGAAACAAATGCAAATGATAACCTCTTTTCACAAACTGTGTCTTTCTCTAAAGAGTAATGCATAAATTTACTTGGCATATAGCATTTAGGCAGTTACAAATGGACTTCCAATTTACTTTCTTACTTGATAAAATATTTATTTTTTAGACATAGAGGATTTTTGTTTTTACAGTCTCACCATTTGACTTTCAAGTCCAATTAAAAGGAATTCCAATTACTGAGTTTCCTGATCCCCCACAACTTTTGTTCATGGTACTACTATATTTGCTACTTCCATTTTTCAAGTAAGGGTTTAAGTATATACTATATACTCATACCTTCTTTGCTTTCCTCCGTGTGCTATCTAATTTCTCCTTGCAGGAAGATGTACTTCTATCATTCACATAGGAAGTTAGGTATGATGTACAAAAACCCAGGCTTAGAGTCTCTGTCACCATAACCGTAAAAATACTAGAAACTCAACATGTGTGCCAAACTATATGCACTGTTATTTCCACCTCTTCTCTCTCTCCCTGCTATGTGCTCTTACAACTGGTGAGTTATGTTCCTTTTTCCTGATAAGGTATTAATGAACACATCATGAAAAGAGACCTTAAATATGTGTTACCATGCATTCTTGTGCCCTTGTTGTATCTTAAGAAATACATGTGAAACAGACCAGGGTCCAACCTAGAGCTTAAAGTTAAGGAGAGCCAGCTGATCTATAGAACCATGACAAAAATTTGCTAAATTTCAAGCTGCTTGTATCCAGGAACTCTGGATTACTCATTTATATTTACCTTAATACTTATTTGATATTTTGCTATTTGTACTTTTATCATTAGGCTTAAATTTCACAGAGAATAATACAAAACCCCAGACCATCATGACTTAAAAAGATAGGACTTCAGTTTTTCTCTTCTACTAAATCTAGATGTGGGCAGTCAGTGCAGATACTGTGATTCTGGTCCACAAAGTCCTCAGACATATATGTTGCTTCTACTTTTCTGTTCTGTCATTCCTATGTCATTCTGTCATTTTTATGTAAGAACTAGGTCTTTTCATTAGAACTGTATTCCCAATAGTAGTGAGGAAGGATCTGGGAAGATAAGGGAAAGAATACATAAGATATTACTAACTGTTGCCAAATAAGTTTTCTGGTTATCATATGTTCCTAGCTGAGAGACTTGAGGATCATGTCTCTATTCCAAGTGTCCATGTATCCACCTATAAATCATAGATTCTAAAGAAAGGAGAGCATGGATAATGAAAGAGACCACAAAAATATCTCGGATAGGGCTGGGAAGATGGCTTAGCGGTGGACTGCTTGCCTAACATGCATGAAGCCCTGGGTTTGATTCCTCAGTACCACATAAACAGAAAAAGCCAGAAGTGGCACTGCAGCTCAAGTGGTAGAGTGCTAGCCTTGAGCAAAAGAAGTTCAAGGCCAGTGCCAGACCCTGAGTTCAAGCCCCAGGACTGGTAAAAGAAAAAACTAACAAACAACAACAACAAAAATCTCCTGAGCATTAAGGAAACAAGAGAAAAAATTGCTAGTATTTGTGATACCTGTTGTAGTCCTTGTTTAATGTAGGTAAGATGACGTTGTACATGAATTATTTAAGTGATACGCAATCCTTTAAGAATTGCTAAACTTAAGAAGAGAATGGAGCCACAACACTGGCAAAAAAGGAAGAAGAAATCTCTGATAATAAATATTTTTGAATGAACATGCTGGTGAATGAATTACATATTAAATATTAAAACTATACTGGGCACTGATGGCTCATCCTTTAATCCTTGATACTAAGAGCTAGGATTTGAGGTTCCAGCCTAGCCCAAGAAAGAAAGATCCATGTGATTTCATATCAATGGAATGGATCTCATGATACTAGCCTATTAACCATGGATGGGAAGCATAAATCATAGTCCAGGTACGCACTGGAGTAGCAAATGACACCCTATCTCACAAAGAGCCAGCAACAATATAGGGCTGTAGGTGTGGCTCAGACATAAAGCACGTACCCAGCATGTGTAAAGACCTGAGTTCAGACTCAAGCACTGCAAATAAAAACATGAATAGTTAACAAAGGCTGAAGAACTAAATTTTTTTTTTGGGTTCGCTCATGAGGTCTGAACTCTGGGCCTAGGCACTGTCCCTTAGCTCTTCAGCTCAAGGTTAGTGCTCTACCACTTGAGCCACAGCGCCACTTCCGGCTTTTTTTTTCTTTTTGCTTATGTGGTGCTGAGGAATTGAACCCAGGGCCTCATGCATGCAAGACAAGCACTCTACCACTGAGCCACCTTCCCAGCCCTGAAGAACTAATTTTTAATATTAGATTTAATACCAGCTGAAAGAATATATTTGAAGATAGCTATTTAAAACGTGTCTCCACTTTTAATAAGCAAGAAAGCAATAGCTGTTTTAGAATTCTTTTTAATTTCTACTCATTGAATAGTGTCACAGGCTTATTTCAATCTTGTTTACCCATTAAAAAAAATCTAATCTTTTCAGGATTCTATACCGGGAGTCAAATGCTACTCTATTGGAATTTTTAATGCTAAAGAAAATATCACTATTAAAATTATAACTTTTGTTAAGCTTGTAAAATATCCCTTGGAGAGTGTGTGATACAAACAATTGCATTAAAGGGATTTGCCATCTATAGTTTGGTAATGCTGACATTATGAGTATTCTATCTGCTGATACATTGTTCAGTTGTATAGGCAGAACAAACCAATCCTATTTCCAACCTGTGAATAAATTCTGTGTTGGCATATCTGAGAGAAGATTGGGAGTTAATTACTAAGTTATTGATTTTTTTCCCTTGTGGCCCAAATCTAGTCTTTAGTAATGTGTACAATTCCTGCTGGTAAATTCAAGGCGATGAAAGGATGATGTCTAAAGGCAGAAAAGATTCAGCTTCATAAATGTTTTCCCAGAGGTTGATTTTTATATTTCACTGTATAAATATTGTGTCTAGGTATAAAATACACAAGCTACAAACTGAAATCCAGACATATTTCAGAGTTAACTATTGGTATTCTCTTTGAGTTAGATATAAAATTTGAGATTTCATTGTAATTCATAAAACTTTGTGAGAGAAGATAACATTAAAGGTAAATAAAAACGAATGATGCTTTTATTTTTTGAGTCTCTCATAAATGTCTTACATTTTCACCAAAAGTTAAAATAAAACTTTATCTTCATTCAAGAAAAATTAATTTATTAATTCATTATAAATTTATTAAATGTAGAGTAGATGTGAGTGCTTTACCAATTATTCATACAAGAAACAGCAAGCCAAAGTCTCTCTTCTCGAGAAATTCATCACTTTGTGTAAGAGATAGCTATGAATGAATTGCAACTGGAATGCAATTTATTTGCTAGGTAGGATCTCTACCACTTTAGCCACACAACAGCTTGTTTTTGTTTTAGTTGTTTTTCAGATAGGGCTGCTCTTGAACCAAGATCCTCTGGTCATGCCTGGGATTATAAGCATGTATCACCATGTTTGGCTTGGAATGGAGTCACTGTACTGTGTAATTACATACGAGAACTTATCTAGCTATAATTTAGTGAGAAGATCTGGATAGAGGATGAAATTATGGCTACACCTCACATATTATTGTCACTCTTAGCATATAAAATTTAAAAAATGTTGAAATATTAATTAAAAATATAAGTCGGTGTGGCATTTAGACATCTTTATGAATATAAATTACATGTATTTCATGTATTCCTTATGTTCATGACAGCCTCAATACTGTACAGAATCTAATGCCAGCTCCATTTTATACTGTGGTTGCTGAAGACTGACTTGCAGTATCTTCTTCATGGTGACAGAGACGAGCAGGAATCCAGGAGTAGTCAATGTGCCATCCATTGTGAAAGGCATATCTATTTACTACCTTACTCTGTTAAACATTTTGTATTGTGTATGGAGTCATTGCAATGCGAGTAATGGGGTTCTAAACATTCTAACTCACAAGATTTTCATAGGGTATACTTGGCATCCGGTTCAATTAGAAGGCTGTAGGGCAGCATTGGACAGAGGCCTTTTCAGTAGGACTTCTTGCAGCAATCCTAACACCAGCCAAGTAGATAGTCTTTGCTTTCCAAGTTGACAGTTCAGGGCAAGGAGATGAAACATGTCCATTGTGGCTTAGTAGCCTCATGTGTCCAATGGGATGCCCTATCTCTTATTTGAGGCATCAGCAGAGTCCCTGCAAGAAGCCAGCCCTTCTATGAGAGGCATCACAGAGAGCCCAAAGCTCACCAAGTATTTATAAATCATACGTAGTTTCTCTCCTACCAGATGCAATTGGTAATTTTTTATCATAAGAAATATTGACTAGCAGCACTGCTTTCATTCTACCCTTTTCAGGTTTCCAAGGAAACAGTGCTATAAAGTTAACTCAAGGTCATTTACTCATAAAGGACAACGGGTTTTGGTAGTGCTTTACCAACAACATTCAGCTTCTTTTATACTCTTATGCTAGATCAAAAATCTAGGTAAACTTACTACTGATCAATTGACACATTTTCTCTGATCCTTGAGAAAATAGAGTAGTGACTAATTTTATAGCTAACAAGAATATTTTCCAAATCTTATCATCATATACATAAAATATTATACCTTATTTTGTATTTTAACTACAGTAAAGGAAAAAAAATGAAGTTTTAGTCCTTTTACAATGAAATAGATCAGATGCAGTGGAGAACACAGCTGCACTGCTGAGATTTTTTCCATTGAGTTAAAAAAAACTTATGGACCCCTACCTGGGAATGTGCCTTAGTGGTAGAGTGCTTGTCTAGCATGCATGAAGCCCTGGGTTTGCATCCTCAGTACCACATAAACACAAAAAGTTGGAAGTGGTACTGTGGCTCAAGTGGTTGAGTGCTAGCCTTGAGCAAAAGAAGCTCAGGGAAAGTGCGCAGGCACTGCGTTCAAACCCCAGGACTGGCAAAAAAAAAAAAAAAGAAAAAAAAAGAAAAAAGTTGTGGACCCCAGAGAAATACCTTCCATGTACAGTCTTTACTCTGAATATCCATTCCAAATGGCACGGGGGAAGGAGATCCTTCTAGGCACACAGGCAATAAAAGCATACAATCCCTCAGTAGAATGTCTCCTAGTTTAACTTCTTTCTTGGAAGAATTTATTATGACTTTTAATGCCTGAACTTTTAAAAGTATACATGTCTCTTAGCTGTTGTAACATTTACAAAAATTATGCTTACACCTCTGAGATCTGCTATATATTGAGCTATAATTAGCATGGGGGAAAATGTATGAATTTTAACTGGATTATTCAAGGTCAAATTAACATGACTTTATCATTACGATAAATGTAGGCCACCCCATTGTCAATAACAATGTAAATCACAGTCTGTAATGGATTGTATAACTCTAGGCATCAAGAAAAAGAGTCATTGTGTGAAAATAGTCAAGAGTGAAAGAGAGAATTTGACTGGTCCTCTACCACCTGAACCATGCCTCTTGATCCATCAAATGGTAAAGTACCAGACTTGAGCACTGAGTTTTGACTGATGGCCCATACTTCTGCAGAAATAAATGTTGTCTTTAAAAAAGAAATATTTTCATATCTCAATGTCACAGATAATTTTCATATGTCTTCTAGAATGTTTACATACACTAGAATGGCTAAAATTTATGGCTGACAAAAACTGATACAATCAAGAACATACACCAAACATACTTTAGAAATTGCTTTGGCATAAAATAGTAAAAGCACTTTGAAAAATACAATGCTGTAGATATGGTGCCCACATGTGGCTAACTAGACTTGAAATGTGTTGATCGAAATTAAACCTTAAGATTGTAAGCTTATGAAACAGATTTAGAAAACTTACTGTATTACTCAAAATGAATCATTTCTAGACCTGAGAAACAGATTCAGCAATAAAGTATCACCCAATTGCTGCAGTGAGGGGTGGGAAGGGGCTATCATATACTAACCACTATTTTTTGTAGTGGGTTCTGTTAAAAATGCATTAGGTAACATCTTTGGTTTTTTTCTTAGAGCTGAACTTTGAAGATAATTTATGGATAGATGGTTCCAGGAAGTAAATACCGAGTGCATCACTAAGACAGTTATTTCTATGGTAACTGGTGCTGGTGCTTAATTTCAATAGAATGGGCTTCAGAATTATCCTCCCAAAGAACAGAAGATTGCAGCTTTTGCCCATTGTATCCTTTTTGTCCCTGTAGGTGTTAATGCTGTATTGTTTCTGGACAGACTGTCTAACATAAAGCTAAGGGTGAGTCTGAAGGTAGAAACACTGAGCAATGAAACAAATACCTGAGGTTTTATTAATATTACAAAAATTCTCTGCCGATACTTGGAATTGGAATCGATGATGTGCCAGGCACATTGACAAAAAGCCTCCCTTTCTGCTCCTCCCCCCCCCGCCCCCCAAGAATGTTTTTAGAGACTGAGAGGTCCAAGGTCAAAGCACCAGTAGAGCTGATGTATACTGAGGGACCATTTCTTGGTAGAAAGGGAAAGCTCTCATCTTTTTAGTCCCTTGAAAGGTCACTAATTTTATTCATGAGGGCTCCCTCTTCATGACCTACTGCTCTTAAATAAGATCATATTGAGGATTAAATTTCATCATACAGTTTTATCATACACCAGTCAGACTATAGGAACTATACTTGCAAAATAAACACAGGAAATCAGAAAAACTCTAATATCTATTCAAGGCAATGTAATTCAAGTGATCATATTTTACACAGATATGACTTAAAATCCATAAGAAGGAATGCACCTAGGAGATTTTTTCCCCTTTGAAGGAATATACAGAGAAGTTAATTATTTCAGAAATTTAGAGAAATACTCAACGTTCTGGTTCTTCCCCCTCCCTCCCCTTCCGTTTCTCCACAGTATCTGTCCTGGGGTTTGAATTCAAGGCCTGAGTGCTGTCCTTGAGCTATTTGACTCAAAGCTACTACTTTTCTGCTTGAGCCATAGCTTCACTTCTGTCATTTCAGTGGTTAATTGGAGATAAGAATCTCATAAACTTTCCCACCTGGCCTAGCTTTGAGCCAGGATCCTCAGATCTCAGCCTCCTGAGTAGCTAGGATTGCAGTCATGAGATACTGGCATTCAGCTGGTTGGATATC
This sequence comes from Dipodomys ordii, assembly GCF_000151885.1. Taxonomy (NCBI): domain Eukaryota; kingdom Metazoa; phylum Chordata; class Mammalia; order Rodentia; family Heteromyidae; genus Dipodomys; species Dipodomys ordii. Next base: position 1,961,219 of record NW_012267352.1, read on the forward strand.
TTTAGCCAGTTCTCTTGAAAGTGTAGCATCATATACTTTACCATAGGATCTCATAAGAATGCCACACAATATTTTAAAAAAATGTACATTTGTCATTGTGCTTTATATGTTTACAGACATTCAGAAAGAGATTCCTAATGCATTTTGTAAGTTTACTTACACTTCTGTCATTCACTGCTGAATCTGTAGTTCAGAACTCATTTTCAAGTTGATTATTAACACAACAGAGCCTTCCTAAATGGAAAGGAGGGAACACATCATAGACTAGATGGTTCCCATTATTTGAAATAGTCATAAGCGGCTTTCATATTGGAGATTTGGTTTAAAGGATTGTCTTCCTGGAAGACTCACTGCCGTTGTTTGCAAGGGAGATCAAATTATAAAATGATATTGGTTCAGAGATGAATGTTTCTAAATAATTGCTTCTCCAGCTTGTAAAATGTCTGCTTTAAAACAAAACAAAACAAAACAAAAACAGGTGAAATAAGAGAGTCTTAAGATTAAATCCTTGAGATGGTATTAAAAAATGTCATTATGGGTGTCGGATGCATGGTCATCAATATAACTCCCCAAGAATACCGTAAGGAAATGCTGAGCAAATACCGCCAGGAAATGATGAGCATAAAGAAAAGGAGCAATCTTAAAAGTGGAAAAGGAAACTTGAAGAATGAACTGGAAATTAAAACTAACCTAGAAAAAGAAATGAAAGTGTACATTTCACACTATTCATTTTGTTTTCCTCTGGAGAGGGCTGGGGAACTGGAGATAGTTGGGGATGAGAGAAGCAATATTTGCACACGCACGCGTGTGCGCATAAGTGTGTGTGTGTATACTGGTACTGGGCTTGAACTCAAGGCCTGGGCACTGTCTCTTAGTTTTTTTTAATGATGTATATTTCTGGCTTTTTGGTGGTTAATTGCAGGTAAGACTATCAAGGACTTGTCTGCCTGAGCTGACTTTGAACTGTAATTTTCAGATTTCAGCCTCCTGAGTAGCTGTGATTACTAGCTGTGAGCTAGTATTGTCCAGCTTTTTAAGGGAGACACTATTAAAATAATCTTTTTTCTCTATATGCTTCTGTAGCTATTTTAATTTTTAAATACGTAGCATATATCATGTTCAGTTTATGAAACTATATATTTAAGAATATGTAGTTTTATTGTAAAGATACTGTATGGAGGGGTTACAGTTACATGAGCAAGGTACTGAGTACATTTCCTATTGAGCATTGTTACCCCCTCCTTTGTTTTTCCCCTCCCATCCCTTTCTTTCCCACCTCCCCAACTCTTCCCCCCAAAAAAAGTTGTAAAGTTCGTTTTCAACATAGTGTCTTGTACATCTCATTGTTACAATGGATACAGGATGACGCAGTGTAACTAAAATAATTTCTAAGGAAAATGCATCAATAGAATTATTTTCCTCTTTTATATTGTTACTGTTGACTCTGCTCTAGCTTCTTACTTTAATAATCCTCAGCAAGTACTCACTAGACAGTCACTGAAGAAGGGAGGGAATTCTCATATATTGGATGTTTCCATTTTTCACTTAGAGATTCACTTCAGCTTCTTGATTTTATCTTAAAAATGTAAAATTTTCCATTAGGTATTATTTTAATGCTGATCAGACTCTTATATGCAGTGAGGGATGTGGTGTAAAGACATTTAATAGGAGGTTTCTAGAAATCACAGTTATGAAAAGCTACCTGAAACAGAGGAGGAATATTTGACAAAAAACGGGAAACTAAGCTTTCAATATTTAATTATACGGCTTATTAATATTTTATTATTTTAATATTTTATTCTATTATATATTATTATACTAACTATATCCTATATTACATATAAATTAGATATATTATAAAAATTTGTTACATATACGTATTTTATATTGCTTAATATTTTATTATAATATATTTTATTTTATTTTTTGTCCTATGCATTAATGACTTTTATACTTGTTCATCTTATAAAAGTTTTAATTTTTTGGAGTTATATATTAATGCAAATATCCAAAATAACATTTTTAACATGTCATGAATTTAAGAGAAGTACACTATTTTACAATATTTCCACTGTGCTTCAAAAGTCTGTTGTGTATTCTATGCTAGAGCACATCTCAATTCAGATTAGTCACATTTCAGTGTGCAATAGCTATATGGGAAATGACCTGTTTTATCAGACTTTTGATGTTATGATAAAATATCTGGAAAATAAAAACAGTGTAAGAGGAGAAACATTTGTTTGGCTCCTAGTTTCAGAAGCAGTGGTCCAAAGTAGTCTGGATTTATTGCTTTGGGCCTGATCAGATGCAGAATGGCATGTCACTGGGAGCATGTAACAGAGGGTTGGAAGGAGTCAGGATCAATGTATACCTTTCATAAATACACCCCGACACAAAACAGAACATTAAAGTACATTAAAGTAAAATTAAAGTACATTGCCTGAATTCATGAGAATATCACAATGAAAATCTTTATATAATTAATATACATAAATTTTAAAAAGAGGAAGAAAGCATGCCACCAGTGACCTGTTTCTTTCAAACCATCTATTAGGTCAGAGACTTCATGTCTAATCATATTTGGAAACACTCTCATAGATAATCCCAGGGATCTATCTGTTTTACTAATTCCCTAGACAACTTTCAATTCAGTCAAATTGATAATCAACTTAACAATATAGGACAATGTACACTGGATTTCAGAGACAGTGAGTGGTCATGTCTTGATGCAGGGCTAGATCTGTGTTGTGTTTGGTTTGATATACTGTTTAATTATGATAGACTCTATTAATGTGCTTCTTCATTTGACCAACAATTCAATACTCTCCCGATGTTTTCACTTTTTATCTCAATCAAAGAGAATTGATTTCCCCTGTTTGCATCTAAGATCTATATTGACTTAGGAATTTGAATGAGAAATTTTTGTAGGAACAAGAAACAAGGGGATCTAGGATTGCTTATCTAGACTACTTAGGAGTTATAATAGCTTGGATTATTGGCCTGCAAAATATACTTTCTCTTTCTTCACATATGTATGTACTATACTACACTGCCTTACAGTGTTGCTTGTTGCATTGGACTTGCTTGGCCATATGTTTTGTTTGGCTACACAGATGTGAAGGGATATGAAGAAAGCAAAGGTTTGAGATATATTTGTGCAATAGTTGTATGTTCTTTTATTTCTTCCTAGTCTGAATATTTTACAAGTGTGAGAATCATTCAGAAGAACTTGAACACTCAGTTGAATTCAAGCTAGATCCCCTTTTGAGCATCTGTGCCTCCAAAACATCTTGTTTAAATTTCTAAGTCAGTATAGATCTTAGCTGCAAACAGTGGCATTCAATTCTCTCTGATTTAGATAAAAGGTGAGAACATCAAGTATTGAATTGTTAAGCTGTAACAGGTCAAGTGAAGAAGTACATTAATAGAGTGTATCGTAATTAAGCAGTATATAAAACCAAGCACAACACCGATCTGAGAACCTGAGGTTGCGAAAGCAAGAATGAGGAATCACATTAAGCCATCTGCTTTTGTTATGCAGCATTACTGTGGTTATGCCTGACTGCTGTGGTTTGGATGTGGTTTATCTCCCAACGTTTTTATGGGTTACAAACTTAGTCCTTAGTGCAGTGCTATTTAGAGATGGTATTGAAAGTATTGCTTTGGAAGACATTAAAATAATTTTTCTTGGACTCCATTAGTTCCCAAGAGGGGAGTTGTTATGAAAGAATAAGACTAGCCTCTTCTCATTCTCAAGCTTCCTATTCCTTTGGATCCTAACCTATGTGCTTCTACCATGATGTCATCTTCTACATGACGTAGCCAGAGAAGACCAGATCGCCAGGGTGGGCACATATCAGCATCATTCTCCCTTTTTTAAATTTAACTTAATTTTATTGTCAAGGTGATGCACAGAAGGGTTACAGTTACATACATAAGGTAGTGAATACATTTCTTGTTGAACTTGTTACCTCCTCCCTCTTTTTTCTCCCACTTTCCTTCCCCTCCAATCAGCATCATTCTCTTAAATCTTCAAAACTGTAAGCCAAATAAATCTCTTAACAAGTTATCTAGCCTCTGGTATTTTGTTTTGATAATAGAAAACAAATACACTGTTGTAGAAACAATGCTATCAAAAATTCTTGCTAGCAAACAGTAAGTCTTGGAAAACCTATGACATATAGAGATAACACATAATATATTTTATACTTTGGAATGTAGTACTAATGGAAGCAAAGTTTTGGGTGTCCAGTTAGCTGTGTAGCAGCTAGTAGAAACAGTCATTGAATATTATAGTGTATAGAATTTGCTGAGACACATAATCAGTTATTCAGATAATAATAAAACACTTGTTCAAGAATATTGTTATAGTATTCAGTTCCACAGTATAAAGAAATTCATTTATAGTTGTATATTGTACAATTTTCTGTTTAGGTTATGGAACATCATCAGTCAATTTTTTTATTTTTTAAAAATTTTTTATTGTGAAAATACTGTACAGAGGGGTTACAATTACATGGGCAAGATAGTGAGTACATTTCTTATCAAGCATTGTAGTCTCCTCCTTTGTTTCCCCTTCTCAATTTTTTTTCTTTAAAAGAAATATCAGATTTCTTCTATTTAGTACGTTAAGAGAGTCAACAGACACAAACATTGAGTCTGGGCTACAAAAGTTAAAATGTCAAGTAAAATATCATCTTGAGTAGTTCTCAAAAGACATAAGATTTTAATAATGGAAATTGTGCTATATGGGAAATTCTGCAGTGAAGTTATTGGCAAGTGATATAGCCTTCTTTCTCTCTCTAAAGTTGCTCGAACCATTTTACATGAAGATCCATAAAAAGTGCTTCAGTAGAGAGAAACTATTTTCTCTCTGTCCCATGTGCTTTTTCCTCTTTGTCTACAGGGCTTCTGCTATTTTCATATTCTGACATGTTCTGGGAATTTATTTATTTATTTATTTGCATCAATTTGTCCTACAAGGGGTTTTATTTTTATATATCTGCATAAGAATCCAATTACCGTTATCAGATTCAAATTCTACAGCTGAAAATCAATTTAAAAGTGAATCTGTGTGATGAAAGACTAGTCTCAAACACACAAAAACTACTACAAATCTTTGTCAATTTATTTTTGAATTGTGTGTGTGAGTGGGCGAGTGTATATATTGCATATATTGTAAGGAGGAAACTGGCTAATTTTAGACTAGGCTCATTTTGCTGTGATAGGGACAACTCACTGAGAGTCTGGATTTAATTTGACTTTTCAAGCTGGGAGTGATTCTAATTGTTTGTGTGGTTGAGTTCTTTAAGAAACAAAGCTTCACTTTGTTTGAACCAGAAATAACTGGTGGCATTATTATGCTAAAACACAGCAGATGTTGGAAAGCAGAACAATTGAACAGATTTCCCTTCACTAGAAGATATGCATGTATATTAGAAGTTGCATATATATGTCGTAAAAAATGTTACATATGAATATACATTCCAAGGACATGAGGATAAAAGGAAAAATAAAATAAATTGGACAAATGTAGTTGAACAACATTAAGCATTGAATTCATGAAATGAAATTATTTGACTTTGATCCACTGGAATAACTTCAAACAAAGCCTAAATCTTGGCAAGACTTGGAAGAGAATAGTTTATCATCTATTATCAAATGCCTAATAAGTTCATGCCTTTTAGTTATTAGAATTATGATAGTAAACTAAATGTATAAAAATTTTGAGAAGCCGGGAGGTGGTGGCTCACGCTTGTAATCCTAACTACTCAGGAGGCTGAGACCTGAGAATCACAGTTCAAAGCCAGCCTGCATAGGAAAGTCCGTGAGACTCCCCAATAAACCACTAGAAAACTGGAAGTGGTGCTGTGGCTCAAGCAGTAGAGCGCTCATCTTGAGCTGAAGAGCGCAGGGACAGTGCCCAAGCCTAGAGTTCAAGCCTTATGGCCGAAAAAAAAAATTCTATCATGTAGCTTTTATTCTAGTAGAGTAAAACAGAGAATAAACGAATTAAAATATATAACATGTCAGAGCTGGGCAGGGGTGGCTCACGCCTGTAATTCTACCTACTTAAGAGCCTGAGATCTGGGGAATCACTGTTCAAAGCCAGCAAAGGCAGGGAAGTCTGAGAGACTTATGTCCAATAAACTGCTCAGACAAAGCCTGAAGTGGTGCTGTGGCTCAAGTGGTTGAGTGTTAACTAGCCTTGAACACATAGAGGCTCAGGCCTTGATTTTAAGCCCCAGGAATGACACCCCCCACCCCCTGCAATCTATACTATATCTATATCTATATCTATTTCTATATCTATATCTGGTCAGGAGATACTTTGTGATAGGATAAATTGAATCTGAATAGATCAGGATTGCCAGTATGAAGAAGGGTATTGTTTTATCTTTCTTCCTCCATCTCCATCTCCATCTCCATCTCCATCTCCATCTCCATCTCCATCTATCAATCAATCAATCAATCAATCAATCAATCAATCAATCAATCAATCTATCTATCTATCTATCTATCCATCTATCATCTGTAGTACTGGGGTTTGAACTTAAGGCCTCATTAGTAGATACATACTCTTTCTTCAACTTGAGCCAAGCCCTTGATGCTAAAAATGTAGAATTTAAGAAAGGGTCATCAGAGACATTGTAACTGAAACGTTAGATTTGAGTAATGTCTTGACAGAGTACTGATGTGGTTGCTACATCTCCAAGAAAGAGTATTCTAGCTAGCAAAGCAGAGGCAAAATTATGTGCAAACTGGCCTCATATAGTGGTGTCACAGGGCTTTAAAATCCAGGGATGATGCAGTGGTACAGAGCAGGGCCAGATTAGGTTATTTCCCCAGTAAAAGATGGAAAATAGAGAATTGTATCAGAAATAGTGAAGGACAAGTAAACAACACTGAAATTAGGTAGGGCCAGAAGTTCTCCTCAGCAAGCTGAAGTAGTTTGTTCAGGATTGGGTTTAAGCCTTGGTGAAGGCAGAAATAAAGCACATAAGTAATTTCATTAACTCTCCCCTGGCTTCCTCCTGCTGCATTGAACTCCACTGCTCTGGGAGAGAGTTTCTTCAGCAGTTGACTGAACACAAAATCACTTGATTAAAAATAGCCAGTGGTTCTGCACCTGTTTGCACCAGCCAAAAATAGATTGTCAAGGCATCACTTCTTTCTTTCAAAACGGTCTTGATGGATTGCTGAGAAAGGAAATTCTCTCAGTGGACAGAAACTCAAACAATTTATCTTACTGTTCACTTTGTCTGTTAGTAGAGAGCCCGAGGTAAGTATCTGTGCTGATTGATGGTCAGTGGCTAATGATATAACCAGATTGTCAGAGACCTAAGAGAAACAGAATTGTAAGATTGATCACAAAGTATTTTGGGTAAGACACATATTGATGAACCTCTTTGGAGTTTCAGAGTGTGACTAAATATATCCTATAAGAATGACCATCAAAGGTCACTGTGAATGAAGTTTTTAAATAATAGGTGAACAAGATGACTTATTCTATTTATATCAATCTGCTTCTTTGCTAGGCCTTGTTTTTTAATTTTTTATTGTCAAGGTGATGTACAGAGGGATTATAGTTATATAAGTAAGGTAATAACTTGATCACAGTGAATATGACACTTTAAAACATGACTTTTTTCTTTAAAAATATGACTTTACTAGTTTTCAGCAACAGCTGATAACTCTTGAGCTTATAGTACAGTGTCATAAGCAGCTAGAATTCTAGAATTCTACCAAGGAGGATGCTATCATACTTTAGATTTTAATTTTTCTTTCTTTAAAGTTTTCTTCTTCATGGGCTGGGAAGGTGGCTCAGTGGTAGAGCGGTTGCCTTGCAGGCATGAGGCCCTGGGTTCGATTCCTCAGCACCACATAAGCAAAAAGAAAAAAGCCAGAAGTCGTGCTGTGGCTCAAGTGGTAGAGTGCTAGCCTTGAGCTGAAGAGCTGAGGGACAGTGCCCAGGCCCAGAGTTCAGGCCCCACAACTGGACATCCCCCCAAAAAAGTTTTCTTCTTTCACTATTATCATCCTCTGATGAAATATAATATATATTACTTTGATAGTTTCCAACACTCCTTCTGAACAAGGAAGTTTATTATACAAAGAAAGAAATGAAGTAAAGGGTGATTAACAGGTTTAAGGATATTGATGGCTCAGAAATAGCTGTGGTGTGGTACAACTTCATGAAATGTGCAACTGAAATTTACCACCTTGTGAGTAGAAGACGGTCTTATAATATCTTTTTAGCCTGGGGACACTAGAAAGTATTCTATCTCCCATAATTGAAAGTACAAATTTGGAGACAACAGAATGGAAGGAAGAGTGGAACTTGTCTGTGTTTTACCTCATAATATATTTGTGAATGTTTGACCTGCCATCTACAATTTTGTGGCCATAGTGTTTTTGAACATATTAGAATTGAAGAGTGGACTATTTCTACCTAGATAGATTGTATAGATGTATAGATTGCCTAACATCGAAAGTTTAGCATAACTAGTAGCCACTTACAGTTCTTCATGCCATTGACCAAATTGACAAAAAGAAGTCATGCCTGATTATTCTATTAATAATCCTATTCAAACCTTTATTGCACATTTGGTTCAGAGAAGCATGACTAGAATTAAAATAATATTCTGATTTTCTCCTAGAGCTGCCATGTTCAGTCGTGTAGCTTAGTACATAGCTAGAGGAAACATTCACAAGCAGAATAATCAATGGGCTAGGCACATAAGGATTGCCATTTTGAGTCCCTCACTGACTGGGGAGCTATGACTGTCTAGAATGCTCATTCATGTCATGGGGCATATATACTATACCATGGAGGAGGCCAGTCATAAGTGCATTTCTTTTCTCAACCTAAACTTCAGTATTTATCAGGACTCCCCTGTCTTCTTGGGTTCTAAACTTTTCTAGAGTTTATAGGAAACTCTGCTCATCTTCTGTGCTCCTGAGAAGAGTCACTTTGATGGTCAGACTCTTCTTAATGGATTTTGATCCATCGGATTTTCATAAATTTGGTAACTTCACGACATCTTCAGATTTTTTGTTTGGAGGGAGACAGGTCTTATTATATAGTCCAGGCTGTCCTCTTGTGATGTTCATTTTTAGTCTTTCCAGTAATGGGAATGCAGGCATGTGATACCATTCTAAACTTCAGGTTCTTTTTTGAATTCTATTTTTCCAGATTTCCCAGTGAGAAACAATCTGTCAGCAATGAACAAACTCATAGAACCACATTCCTTTCCTTCATAGCACTTGTTTTAGATTGCAATGAAAAACTTATTTCAGAGATTATTTTCCTGATACCTGTATTCCTAGGTAGTCACAAAATAGCATACCTGTCTTTACTCCCTGTAGGATCCATGGCTTAACACACATTTAGACATAGTTCTGGATTCTCAGTATTTGATGAGCCTATGTATAAACAAATATTAGCTTAGTTGTTTATATAAGAATAAACATTAAGCTGGGCACTGGTGGTTCATGCCTGTAATCCTAGCTACTGAAGATTATAGTTCAAAGCCAACCCGGGCAGGAAAGTCTGTTAAGACTTTTATCTCCAATAATTAACCACCAGAAAACTGAAAATGATACTGTGGCTCAAGTGGTAGAGCACTCGCCTTGTGTTGAAGAGCTCAGGGACAGTGCTCAGGTCCATAGTTCAAGCCCCATGATCGACCCCTTCCCCCCAAAAAGAATATACTTTTACTATTAAGTACCACAAACTAGGGTAAAGACATAACAGTTTTATTTATAATCTAATGTTCTACCTTTTATCCAGCTCTGGATTAAGACTGTATCTTTGCATAGATACATAAAAGGCTCAGCAGGGAATGAGAATTTAAAGAAATCATGTGTTCAGTGAGTGAGCACTCACTGAAAGTGAAGAGCCCAAAGAAGCAATCAGTTGCACAGATTCTGAGCAATTCAGAGCTATGAAAATGAGTGCTCATGTATTAAAAAGGTAGCTACACAGCATTAGTACTTTCATGGGAACAGAGTTCAAATTGATTTAACACAGTGTGAAAATACCCTGAGATATCACTGGAGAGAACAAGGTAAGTCCCCCAGTAGTAAGAAACAATGCAATTGAAACATATGATACCTAATTAAACCAGAGACCCAGAATCTAATGTACAGTCATGTATTTAGTCAATACTGGGCCACACACATGATGGTGGTTTAATAAAATTAAGATGGATCTGGAATGTTTATATCACCTAGTAACACTGTAGTTGTCACAACATCATAGCATAACCCATTACTCATGTATGTGTAATGTTGTTGTAAGGACACCTTTTGCATCACCACAATATAAAAGTATAGCCAGGAGTTGGTGGCTCATGCTATTACTTGTAGCTACTCAGGAGGCTGTGATCTGAGGATTATGGTTTGAAGCTAGGCAGGCAGGAAATCCTTAAGACTCCTATCTTCAATGAAGCATCAAAAATCTAGAAGTGGAGCTGAGTCAAGTGGTAGAGTGGTAAACATCAAAAATGTTCAAGCCCTGAGTTCAAGCCCCATGGTTGTCACAAAAAGCCCCAACCAAACAAAATTACAGCACATTCAATTAGATACAGCATATAGTCATGGATAACAAGAACAAAAACAATAAAAGCTGTGTTAATGGTTACTAGTTACTGTTATTACCATTACTTTAAGTTTTGATCTTCCTATCTATCAAAAATTAACTATAAAAGTATGTTATGTTATGCTAGCAATACTGTTATTTATTGTATATTGGATACATTGTTTAATTATATTAAGAAGACACACAGACTGATTTGACCTATACCATTAAGGTCTGGGTACAATCACATTATATATTTATACAGTGATAAAATGATAAAATGATGAATCACCTAATAACATATTTCTTAGAATGTATTCATCCCTATGATAATCATAGCCATGGGTGATAGTATTCTTAAAATGTGTGTATTTATGGTGTAATTTCATTATTCTATAATATTTTAGGAAGAGAAAATGTAACCTAATACTTTATGTTTGGTATCTGCTGAAGAAGATTTATATCTAAGTTTGGTATCTGCAAAAAAAGATTTATATATATGCATAGAAGTAGATACATGTAGTTTAGATTATAGAATGGTTTACTAATGTGTTCTGGGTTGTAAATCATTGGAAGAATCCTAATTATTCTCTCCTCTTAATTAGACACTATGAAGTGCTAATAATAGCTATAGCCGTGAATAAGAGTACTATAAAAGTTACTTATGTAATTGGTTCATAAACTCTAACTCTACTAAAAGTGACAAATCTTAAGAGCTAAATAAAAGTTAGATAAACAATGTAGCTCACGGTTTCCTTTTTCATAATATGAAAAGCCACTCAGTCTCTAGTTTCCGAATGAAACTGAGTGGAGCTGCTGCAATATATTTAGAAATAGAAAGTGATCCATCCTAGATGATCCCACTGAAGCAGTGTTTTCCAGGAACACAGCTTAATCATGAATTTTAATCTGCAAATGAATCATTTAAAAAGAAAATTGTATTCAGAGATAGTAGGTAATATTAAATTCAGCCATTGATAACAACGATCAGCAGGGCTAATGTAAGCAGGGATCATGCTTTCTCATGTAACAAAAGGCTGAAAGAATTTTTATGACAGTTCCATGTTCATTAGAGAACTCAAATTTTATCTTTCTTTACACTGTGGCTGTGCATCTTCAAGGGCTTATCTTTTCTCTTCTAGAACTCCCGTCATTTGAATATATTTCATGCAAAAGAAAGGAGAAATAAATGGCAAAAGAACATTTTCCCTTTGGTTACCTCTGCCTCCCTTAAAGTTACTTCCAAAGAGCCAGTGAGTTCTTACATCTTAGTAATGTTCTAATAGAGAAAACGAGAGAGAGAAATGGGTCAAGCTAGAGACATTGTCACCTGAACTACAATGTAAAGCCTTTGATAAGAAAGGCTTAATTCCATCATTGGGTTTAGACTCTAGCATTCAAATTGATGTTAACAATTTCAATACAAGCTTTTTTCTTGATAACTCATATCTTCCAATCTATTCGCAACATCTTGGACAAAAAGACAAATACGACAGTGGACCGGCTCTGGAGCAGCTGGAGACAGACTATAAATAGTTCATCTCAATTTATAATAGTAAGAGTTTTGTTGAGGAGCAGTGGGAGAGTAGGGTTGAACTCAATTTGACACAGAGGTCTGGGCTTCCTGGAGCAGCTGTTTCCAGAGTCTAATCTGGAAGAATGAGTAAGAGTGGTATGACACTCCAAACTGAAGGAACATTACAAAAAAATAATGGATAAGGACTACAACAATGTTTAGTAGAAAATGCAAGGAGTTGGTAATTATTATGAGAAAATTTGAAGGTTGGAAGGAAAAGTAAATGCCATTTCACAGGAAGCCTAGAGTATTAAGTGAACAATAAGTTCTAGAGAAAGCTCTAGAAAGGGGTGTTTAAAAATGGAAATTCCATGGAAAATCCAATTCCAAATATGCTTTTTTAATTTGGAAAGTTTTTTTTAATTGTTACTGTAAAGGTGATATACAGAGGGGTTACAGTTGCATGTTAGGTAATGAGTACATTTCTTTTTGGACAGTGTCATCTCTTCCCTCATTTTCTCCCAGTTTTCCCCTCCTGATCTCCCTCCCCCACAAGTTCATTTGCAACATAGTGCCTAGTGAGTATTCCTACTGGATTTTTTCATGCTTTGTCCCACCTTATCCTCACCAAAACCAATAAATTCACATATAAGACAAAAGGTAGAGAAATAAAAAAGTAATGAAGGAGAAAAAAAGCAAAATAACAAATATCTTTTGTTTCCATTTCTTAGGGTTCATTTCAATAAACATCATTTTATATGATCATATAGAGATCATAGAGTCTTTGTGATCCTCTCCTGAGAATATCCTCATTTGGTCTCACTGTGTGAATGCTTAGAGGTGTCTTTATAAGTAATATGTGGAAAAGATTTCAAAGGAGTGAAAAATCAAGACTAGGAGAGCCATTAGAGGGACATATCAATGGTCAAGTAATAACTAGAAAAAGTCAAAGCAAGGCTACAGAGCCATGTTGGAAGAATAACTAGTGAATTAAATATGTGGGTAGAAGGCTAGAAAATAATTTAGAATGACTAAAGAATTCCGCTTTAGGAAACCAGGTGGCTAATGGCACCATTAATTGAATTGTAAATGTAATATTAGGAGGAGCAGGAGGGAATAAGGATAAAGATGTGACAAAAAGATGATCTCAGTAGGAACATACAAGATTTGAAGTATCTATAATATCCTGTTGGAACTAAGTAATAGCAGTGAAATATAAAAACATAAAGCTTGTGATCTAGGCATGTGTTAAGATTCTTTAGAGATACAGAACTTTTAAAAATGAGGCTTGCATTCAAATATAGAGGCCAAAGAGTCCTACGATCTACTGGAGAAATAAGATAGCTGTGTTTTTATTTGTGCTAGGTCCAAAGGCCTTCACCATGAGAGTCTCTGCTGCAAGTTCTGGTCTGACTCAATAGGCCTGATGAAGTGATGAAAGATGTCAACAGGGAAGTCAACCTGAGTGACAAGGTCTGAGAACAGATGCACTCATGTTCAAAAGTAGGAGAAAAATAGATGTTTCAGCCCAGAGTTTGTGAATTCAAACCTCATCTGCTTTTTTGTTCTTCCGAGGCTCTGTGAAGATTGAATGATGCACACTCACTTTTCTGAGGGTAGATATTCTTTGTGAAGTTACTGATTGCATATCTAAATCTCTTCTAGAAACAAACTTACAGTCACATATAGTAATAGTGTATCAACTATCTATCTGGATATTCTTTAGTCCAATAAAGTCATCACATGAAATGAACCATCACAAGTTTTTCTCCACTTTGTCAATATGGCACTCACACGCATCTCTTTAAATCATACTTTATTAAATAAATGTTAATGAGATCACAATAAAGCAGATTGCTACTGTCCAACAGATACATACACACAAAGACCAATGGAACAGCATAGCACATAAATAGCATTATATGTATAAGGTCACATGACATGATAAAAGGGCCACACTGTAATGCAGTGGAGAATGATGATACAAGTACACTGCTGCTATAATGCAATGCTATAGTCTGGGTTATTTAGAAAGAAAATAGAATTGATTGGCAAACCTGATTCTATAGGCTGTGAAGTCCAAAACTAAGCATCAGCAAATCTTGTAAAACCCCTTTTGCTTCATCATAATGGAAATCATTATGGAAATCATTATGGAAATCATCACGTGAAGGAGAGTTTGAGAAACAAAAGCAGAGAGAGAATATGAGAAGATGACTTGCTTTGATAAGAGACCCACTCTCAATACAATTAATCAAATCCTATAGAAGGGGCATTAATTCCCTCTCACAGACCCAGGTGGATTAAGTCCCTCTCACAGACCCAAGTGGATTTGTGGAGGGTCAGAACAAGCGCACACCATAAACTGACAGGGGGATGAGAAACTTAAAGTCATGACCAGAGAAAGCATTAAGAAGACAGGAGTCAAGAAAAAAAATCCAGGCCATAAAGGACTATGTGGTTGTTATATTTGTTCTGACATTCAGCCTTGGTTTCCTGGCAATCAAAGCTAGTAGGAAGACCTCTTGCTCTTTTTTTCCAAAAGAAAGAAGTGTCTCAGTTCCATAGGGAATGCACAACATTGATTTTAGCACTAAGTTTTGAAAAGTAGTTTCAACGTGGTGCTTTATAGAAGGTCATTGAATAACATGAGGCAAACTGTTCTTTTATTTCCTCCATAAAACAGGTCCAGGAATGAATTTCATATGACTACTTCCTGTGTTGTCTTTATATAATAGTGACAAAATTGTAAAGTATATCTGAAGTATATCCTTCCTCTGATAAAATAAGAGCTATCTAGATCAAACTACTTACCCTCCCCCCAGCTCCCTCCCAAGGTTTGGATCCATCCTTAGTATCTGTTGAAGGAAAAGAGTTGAATACACAAAATGTCTATTGGCATTATCAGCACTTTTTAGTGCCATCCAAGTGACTCATTTCTGGCCTAATCCGGATATCTCTACTTTGTTAATTTTTTTGATATCTTTTTCTCCACTAGCTCCTATTATATTCCTATAGTCACTATATCATGATAATCACCCAAAGTTTTGACTTGCTGAGTTTAAAAAAAGTTGAAACTTCTTTCCTTAGAAAGCTGTTGGATTTTTTAGTCTTTCATATGTTAATGCACATTGTGACTCTCTGAGAGATAAAAATAATGTTCAATCTTCCGTGACCTTATTTGATCATGAAATCCCTTAACTCATGTACCAAATACTTGTTGGAAAATGCTGCTTAAAGTTGTTCTTTGAAGCTGTCTTTTAATGTCCATATTAAATGGGCTACTAGCACTTTTGAGCAGAATTTAACGATGGCTCACAGATCTTTGAAATTGAAACTATGAATCTCTAAGGGCACTTTGGTGCCCTGGCAAGCAGAATATATTTGGACTAATGTGCCTTCCTAGAACATATTTGTAAGGCCAGACCCTCTATCTCAGGCTTGGTTATGGTCTTTAAAATTGAGACTTATTTTTTATTGTAGTCTTCAAATTATGCCAATAAGGATACTGGTGGAGATGATAGGCAACAACATTTTCAAAGTGTTACTTAAAGAGAATATTACATAGTTAGGCACTGGTGATTCATGCCTAGAATCCCAACTATTTAGGAGATCTGAAGATGGAGGTTTGAAGCCAGCCTAGGCAGACAAATCAGAGACTCTATTTCCATTTAATCAGCAAAAAGCCAAGAGTGGTGGCATGTTTCAAGTGGTAGCGCCAGACTTGAGTGAAAAAGCTAAGTTATAGCATAAAGCTCTGAGTTTAAGCCTAAAATACCATGAGAAGAGGGTGGAGGAATAGATTTACAGTAGATTGTAAAATTCACATTACACAATATGACAGAAAATCATGTGGCTAAATGCTTTAATAATGAAGGATATTTAAAAATAACACAGCTAACTAGTAACATCAAGCACCTTCTAACAAAAATTTGAAGATGGACCAAAGAACTTGAGAGAAGATGCAATGAAAACAAATTTTATTTTTTACATATTGGGCATAAATATTTGTAACCATCTGGACTCTATTTTCCTGATTGAGGACACAGACAATAATTGTACATATTTGTCTTTGAAATGTCACTTCTGACTCTTGGTGGCTGAATAATACTATGTTTTTTTCATTATTTGGAATACACTATTAAATATTTCCTCCTTAAAAGTAGAACTGTAATATTCTAAAACAAAATTAATTTCTATTGCCTTAACTATAACATTAGTCATTAGAGAATTCTGTCATCAGATCAGGTTCTTATTCTTTACTATGACTGAACTAAATTCTTAACTCTTCTCTCTTCTGTGACTTTAAGTTATAATTATGTTTATCTTCAGTAAACTCTTGCCAATACAAGGTAAACCTTTATTCATCCTCAAAAACTAGCATGATTTCCTTTTCCAAGAAAACTTTTCTAAATTTCCTCCTGGTTTTTATGTATATTTTCAAATTCTCTCCTCTGTGCTACCTTGGTGCTTGCTTTTATGTTTGCCTCTATCTTTGTATTTACTATGCTATGTTTTTAGAGAATTTTTCCCCATAAAGAGTGTGAGATCAAGGAAGATACTAACTATAGCTTATTTTTGTATTTAAAGTTTGCATATCAATAGCAACCCGATGCTTCTTTCATTTGCTGTGATTTTATCTAGCTCTTTGTACCCAAGTTCTGTGGCTGGTGGGAACATGAGACGAAAGAAAACATTTAATTGGAGGCTAAGGTATCTTCTGGGCTAGTCAGACTTTCCTTGGGATTGATTTAACTTTTGTGATAAAATAGTCTGGGGATGATGGTGGATGTATTCAGTTCAGACTCTTTCTCTTCTCGGAATAAAACCTCCCCTTTTCCCCTTTCTCACAAGATGGCACATTAGTCCCGAGAGAAGACTGAATTGTTGAATGTAGCATTAATACAGTATGGGGCTGTCTTTGGTGTTTGGCTGCCTTCTCATGTTTTTGTTGGTGGTTGGAATGTTCAGTCTCTATTTTCTTAGAGTGATGTCTAAGGTAGAGGTAATCCCATCTGTCTATTTAGGTTTCCTACTGAAGCATCCTCTCAAAGATTATAGTTTTCTTCTTGTATAAAGTTTCCCAGGTTCCATGTTCTGCGATCTCATCCTTCCAGTACCAGATCCTTTCAATGTGTCCTTATCAAAGTCACTCAGGCTTCTCACCCAAGGCCACGAGAACTGTAGGCTCTCCTTCATGCCAAGTGCTGTTCATGAGGATGGAGCGGTTTACGCTAGCCATTCACATCTAATCTCCTACTCCGTCTTACTGATGCCTTGGAGGAGGAATGCAGAGCAGCTGTGGACTTTCTTATGCTGTCTCTCAAATACTCCAAAATCTCTTAAAATATTACGTATTTTTAAAAATATTGCTGACTTGACTTTACAGCTGGAACTCCAAGTCTCTTCTCAGAGACTACATTATATTCTCTTAGTGAAATCTCTTCCAAACATTTCCTTTTATAGTTACTTATTTTCATATATATATTATTATTGAGTTAGATGAATTCTCTCTGTATTGGCTTCTTATTTTACCCTTGAATTTTAGTAAGATGTCTGGGTCCAAATCAAGTCATTTGGGTTTAATTCCTGATATAAAAACAAATCTATTATGATTTAGATTTACAATGTGAATACCTTGTTGTGAACTCTTTTTTAGGTAGTCAGAAACTGACTACAGAATGTATCTGTGTGTGTGTGTGTGTGTGTGTATTTGTGTGTGTGTGTGTGTGTGTTTGTGTGTGTGTGTGTGTTCCTACTTTACTGGGTGAGTTCATATATCTGCTAAGAGGTAGACTGATGTATTAATTAAGACCTCCACAATATTCTTCTGGGTTTCTCTCTTATATCATAGTTACTCCCTTTCTGATCATGTAGAGACTTTTGATTTTTTTATATTGAATGTATCTAATTGTGTCACATTGACCCATACTAATTTTACTGGGTTGCCACAGAAAAATTTTTTTTTCTGTTTTTCCTTTTGTGTTTACACATTTCCAGCTTCTTGATAGACTGATGGGGTCAAGTGTCTACATTCTTGCAGGGAATGAGGATGGAAGTGCTTTACATCCTCCAAGGCTTCATAAGCCTCCCCTGCCCCCATGTTTTTTAAAGTTTGTTTTATTGTAAGATGCTATACAGAGGGGTTACAGTCACATGAGTGAGGTAATGAGTGCATCCCTTCCCTCCTCCCCTGCCCCAGCTGAAGTTTTTGAAGTACTGAGATTCAAACTCAGGGTCTCACAAAACTTCTAGATGTCAGGAAAAATTTAATATGCAGAGTAGCTTAATTCTGTCCGAACCCACAGCAAGGAGTGACCCATCAGAGTCAGTGTCATAAGAGCTGGGAGATTCAATGAAAATAGAGTCCATTTTGCAATTTGTGGTGTGATAGAGCCATTTAGTTAGCCTCTACCGACCTATTGAACCTTGTTAGAAACAATGGTGTCAGATCAGAAGGTTAATCTAGAATTACTGAAAAAGCATACATTAAAGAAAGGTGATGGAAGCCAGGCAATGGTGGCTCACTCCTGTAATCCTAGCTTTTCAGGAAGCTGAGATCTGAGGATCGAGGTTCAAAAGTAGCACAGGCAGGAAAGTCTGTCAAACTCTTTATCTCCAATAAACCACCAGAAAACTGGAAGTAGTGCTGTGGGTCAAGTGGTAGAGTGCTAACCTTGAGCTGAAGAGCTGAGGGACAGTGCCCCAGGCCCAGAGTTCAAGCCCCAAGACTGAAAGAAAGAAAGAAAGAAAGAAAGGAAGAAAGGAAGAAAGGAAGGAAAGAAGGAAGGAAGGAAGGAAGAAAGAAAGAAAGAAAGAAAGAAAGAAAGAAAGAAAGTTGATGAATTTTCAGCTATAGATACTTTGGATAACAGAGTATTTAGCAATGATGTATTCAAGAAAGATTAAAGAGGACATTATCAAATAATTTCATAATAATTTAAATGATTACATCTCAATTAAAACTATTGTCCATTGCTTAATCTTTGGGGAAAAGAATACAGATGATAGTATTCTTTGAATTTTTTATTAAACATTGTGTGTGAAGAAAGAATTTGATGGGTAGAAGTTAGGTAACTAGAACAGTGAATGAATGATCTGAGTTCTTTCAGAAATCATTTACCTTTAAATTGTTTGCTTTTTCTTTCTGTTGCAAATCTAAATTTTTTTAGAAAGCTGTGAATATAAAAATTATAACCTGAAAACTAAGTAGGCTGAATTATTTGCTGAAACAGGACCTGTAGATACTTTGGGGATATGTGTCATCAAAACACAAACATTTCTCTCAGATATAAAATAGTATAAATGGCATGGAAATTGAAATAGAAAAAATACTGAAGTAATCTGTTTTTCTTTCCATGTGTTTATATTTGCTTACATTTGTAGTAATTTTACACATCTTCCCTTGTGCTTCTTTTTAAATTTTATTTTAGATAGGATTTTATTATGTAGCTCAATTGTTTTTGTGTAAACCAACAAAGCCTTAAAATTATTCTCCTACCTCAGCCTCCTATGTCCACAATCAGATCTAATCTTTTGTTTCTTTCTGGTGGTAAACAATCAACTCTTATTACCACTTATTAATTCTTAGAGTCAAACCACTTGTGTTCAAATAAAAGCATTTACTATATAATCAGTTAATTAGAAAATCTTGTTTTACTGTCGTTCTGATGTTATAAGGAATAATAGACATTACTATTGAACTTATCACTTAATTATCTCATTTTTACCTAAGTATCACTTTTTCTTTTCTTTATTTTATTTTTGGCCTAAACAATAATTTGTGTGTGTGTGCATATGGATGTGTGATGATTAATCTATGCCTTAGCTTGATTAATCTATGCCTTAACTTGAATGGCTAAACATTTGGTTAAACATTTTTCTAGCATGTCTATAAGGGCATTTTAATCATTAAACTAAATAAAGAAAATTGCATACCCTAAACGTGAATGGTCATGAATTGAGCTAAGAATTGAACAAAGTCTAATTATGAGGGAATTTTTCCTGACGGGCTACGTTGATCTGCAGCATCAGTCTTGGCTTTCGGAGCCCACTTTGTGTTGTGCTCCACAGGGAGAGTAATTTATAATGATCAGAAACCTCTTTCTCACAGTTCGCAGCTGGGAAATTCAATACCAGGGCACTGATGTCTGTGGAGACTCTTCTTCCTGCATGCACACGAGGGGGAAAGGAAACATCACATTGTAGAAGCAGGTGTCAGGGGAAGCAGGAGTGGGGAACCTTCTCCCCAGGTAAACACACATCCCTCCCATGATGATAATATTAAGTCATTCAGAAGGCGTGAAGCCTTCACAATCCACAGAGCTCTTAGAGGCCCCATTTTGTAACGTTCTGAAAATAGCAATTAAATTTCAAGGTGAGTTTTGGGAATAAACATACAAACAATACCAGGCATGAGCTCAAACATAAGATCCTCTTGTTTCTTAAGCTTGCTGACCTTTGATCAGAAATTTAACTACTGACTCTTCCGTTCCTGAGAGCTATGGACTCATATTGACATAACAGTATTGGCTCTTCTAGGTCTCTCTCTCTCTCTATGTATATGTATGTATGTATATATATTTTATGTAAGTACATGAGTATATAAGTATATATATAAGAGTATGTGTATGCATATATATACGTATATATGTATGCATGTATATATGTATATGTAATATATGTACACATGTGTGTGTGTGTGTGACAGAGAGAAAGAGAGAAATCTTCATCTTCTTGGTTCTAGTTCTCTAATGAACTAGAGCTAATATAATGAGTCATGTTTTTGATACTTATTCATATTACCCCAGCAACTAGCAGCATATCATGGTTATGGTAGAAGTTTAAAGACTGAGAACCAGAATGTTCCTTGATTAAAGTGATTCATGAAAGTTAAAGCCATTTTTCTGAGGTAAAAGTTGGCTAGATGTTTGCTAAGTTCTTGAATGAATACACCATTGCCCTTGTCAGTGTTGATATAGGTGGAAATGAAGAGAAATGCAGTATTGATCATGATTAGGTGGTATCAAGTGAGCCAAATTGCTATACTTAAATGATGAATTGTAATTACAGAGTATAATCCAGCATGATTTTCATAATAAAAGACATTATTTAAATGACAAGGTAAGCTCATTTACCACAGTCAAAGCCCATGTATATCTTCTGAAGATTCACATTATTTAATTGGCATAAGAAAGGTTCTATTTTTCATTGCTGCCTGTAAGATTCATAAATGAGGTAAGGCACACAATCTTTCCTGTAGCAATTACTGCTCCTGACCCGAGTTGAACATACATTTGGAGTTGTTTTTGAAACTGTGTTGATGAATATCTTGTTTCATTCCACCTGTGACTCTTGACATGAATATGTAGGAAGATTAATCAAGATATATGTTTTTAATATGTCACTTACTAAACAGAGTGAAGCTGTACTTGATACACCTCTCTGAGGTGTGTTACAGCTGAAGTAATGTATTAAAATTAGAAAATGTACAAATCTATAAACCAGATAAGCAAAGGAAATATTGCTTTTGTCATGAGTGTACATAGCTTAGCTGACATCTGCAAGTGATAATACAAATAGCTGCACATGAAAGATTATTGCAAGGTCTTATATTTTTGGAGAAACATGGTCTTTTTTCTGTGAACATTATAAACAAACTTCATGAGAATATGAATTATTTCCTCCCACCTTAGATGTTTGAACTGCAAAACCTCAAAATGGAGGAACATTATCAAACGTGAAAGAAAAATGTCTTCAGAAATAGCCATTATTCTTTACTTGCCATTGATACGATTTTCTGCTAATTTTTACAAAGTAATTTCATCCTGATACTTTGCTACATTGTTCTAGATTTACGGAAAAGCAAAACATCCTATTATTGTCTAATACTAGGCAGGATAGAGTTACATTCTTGAGCTGCAAATTCTATATCTAAAGTCAATGCCCTTTTTGTCCAGTAAGTACATCTTCAGAACTTCCCAGGAAGGGAAAATACCTTCTCAGTTTTGCTCCCTTTAGTTCTGATAATTCAAATATAAGGAAAATAAAGGTTCTCCATGGCCTCAACATAAACAACTAGACACAAAGTGAGTATTTCTCATGGAACACCAGGGCTTAGAACATCAGAAAGAACAAACACATTTTATATATATATTGGAGAACAGTGAAGGCAGTCACTTTTGCGGTATTACTGTTCACAGTGAACATTAAACGGAACACTGGGCAAGACTATAGCAGGTGGTAAAAACTACTAGAAGGAATTGATCCTTTGTACATGCCTATAAAACAAATTGTGAGGCTTTCAACTAAAGGAATGCTGAAATTGGGTATAGGTGGAAAGAAACCAGACCTGGATAAATGCCCATATGGCACTTGTACATAATCTCATAACCTACCTACCATGTGTGAGGATTTTCACCAAAGAGTTTTTGAAAAAAGTGTTGGTAGTTAATATTATATTTTCTCTAAAGATCATTTATTGATTGTGTTTAGTATATAATTCATATAATTAATAGTTTTTAGTATTTAATTAATAGTATATAATTACTAGTATATAATTACTAGTGGGCTATCATTAAAATGTATATATTTTTGTTTTGCAGGACAGAGACATTTTGTCTACATGAATCCTTTTATTATCACAAGGATCTTGAGTTGAAAGTTCCTCCAGGTGTTGTAGTTGACTGAATAGAGAAGACACTAACTGAAATCTGGACTTGAGGGAAAGACACAAGAAGGAAGAGTAAGCAGATAGGGAGACACAGGTCCAGGTTTCAGTTAGAGTCTTCCCTATTCAGTGTTAATGTAATTTTTACATAATTTTTTTGCTGCCCCCTACTGGACAAAGTTAAAAAACTATATCAAGTATATAAGTATATCAAGTATATAACTACATCAAGTTCTATACATTAAGCAGTCTAGTATTTGAGTATGACTCTAAAATTCCTTTTTACATTTAGAAATATGGATGCATTTTTTCCCATAAGGAGAAAGATGATTGTTTCAGATATCTTACATATTTGTCACAGTAGATAAAGTACTTAAAATATGTTAGCTTAGGAAAATGTGATTATGAGTTAATGAGAAAATTCATTGAAAGTTATTACCTGAGAATCAGATGGAGAGTTCAAGAGGAAATTATGTGCCAGCTCACTCATCTCAAGTACTCAAGTACCCTGTGGGTTAAAGATCACCCCAGAGGGAATGTGCTATGCTGTGCTAGGCTTCAGATGAAGAGGAGCCTGGGACTGCATAGCTAGATTCAGTGACTTGAATGCAAGGGACCGATGTCACTGGAGAGAGATGAGGTTGAAGGATCAAAGGAGACAATAAATTTTGTTTAGAACACATTACAGTAGCACTGATGAGAAGATTGTTAGCATACTAAGTTATGAAATGTTATAAACCTTATATTGCAAGTGTGGTATGATAGTGTTGCTTTTATTTATATAGAAATTAAATAGTAAGGCCAACATTTGTATTAGCTATCAGGAACCAGGAGTTACATCTTCTTTTTCTGAGTTTATTCTTGCACTGAATACACTGTGTGTATCGCTCCTGAAGGCTTTCCATGGTATAGGAAGGTTTGATTCTGATTCTGACTCTTTTGTCTGTCAATATCTATGTTATTATACTTGATTTTTATGACAGTTAGTGGTTGCTAGTCTACATGTAGATGCTAGTGGAGTCTAAGTTTGAATATTTACAAAGTAACATTTCAGAAGATAACAAAAAAAGGTTTCTTAACATCACATATGATATTGCATATGTAATTTTCTTTAATTCTTCAATTTTATCAAGAGTCCTAAAGGTTAAGAACAAAATATAGGGTCTCAAACATGCCTAAATTATTTAAAAATGACTAGACAATCTATATGGTACTTGAAAGATAGTCAGATCACAAAGTCACTCATTAAAGGTTCAGAACATCTGGGAACTGAGCATCAAAGATTTACAGGAGAACACTGGTGTGCTGATCTCTGTCTTTCTGTAGACAGGGAAAAGGCTGTTGATGAGTGTTTGGGTCTTCTGGGGATTTGGAGATGTGAGGACTCACATTCAGCTAATTCCTGAAGAGGCTGAAGGGGAAAGGCTGTGTCTACAGGTTTATTTGCTTGTTAGTGAGAGAGGCAGATTGCTGCTCTGAGAGATGATGCTTCCTGTGCAGGCTTTGTGAATGCAGGATGGAAAGCTGACCTGCAACTTAGCCTGGGGAGCAAAAAATTAAAAGTCCAGAGTCTGGAGAGGGAGGAGTAGTAAGTGGTCTGCTGCAGAAAATACAGTTGATGCACTCTAGTGAGCATCTCTGAGGATTTCTTCTTCCAATCCTTCTGGGGAACAATTGGCTTTACAGAACGGAGGGTTGTGACGTAAGATCACAGTGCTATTATCTATGGTCTTGCCAGCTCCTTTGTCCTGGGCCTGACTTAGCAAGAAGTAAGAGAGGAAAAGAGGGACTGAGCAAAGAAGGGAAAGGAAGTTGACTGTATCCTATGTTCGTCCATTCGTGTTATCAGAGAACTTTTTAGCTGAGAATGGGCAAAACACCACACAAAAACAAAAACTAAAAAAGGACAGATAATGCTTTGATTAATGATTCAAGAATCTAGAGAACAAATTAAGAGTCTGAATTCATTTTTCTGCACTATCACATCCAGCTTGTAAAATCAACTGAGTGAATTCTTCACCATTCTGCTCTATTGCCACCAAGATTTCCCTCATTTGAATTCATTAAAAAAAAAGCCATATGAGAAGACACAGACATTCATCAATGATCACTCATCAGGTCTGTGATCTGAATTAGTGAATACAATTGAAACACAGGGTTAAAACATTCTAGAAATAGACTTGTAAAAAGTGAGATGCTGGAGAGACTGGATTGCTGGCCACTGAGGCAAACAAATGGAGGGAGAAGGTTCTGGTACTTATGTGGAATGAAGAGGACAGCTGAGCCATTCTCCAAATGGGCAGCCTCAGTAGATTCTGCTTGGTGTGACCTCTTGTGTCCACGTCAGCACTGTAATTCCATGTATATTTCCAAAAGGATGATTGGAACACAACAATCTGGGAACAGATTCTCATTGCTTTCTAAAACTTTAGGATTTTTAAACTGTTAGAGGCAGGTTAATTCTTAATACACATGAAGGGAATCTGAGTACGCCCTGGTCAGTTTTCTCATTGATAACTCTTATGCTGCGTGTGAGGATTAAATAATTCATAGGGTTTTCAAGTAACACTTGGCATTATCCAGAAAGTACATATGGAAATTTCTGAATAAATGCTTGTGGAATAAATAAATAGGGGCTACTCTTCATGTGATTTGCTTCCTTACTGTCAGGAATTGGATGAATAACTGTTACAAAAAAATCAATTCCTTACCATCCGCAAAATTTAAATTCACCTATAAATAAAGCAATTCCTTTATTCATAATGGATTTGAATACTTTGTCTTTTAGAGCTATTTTATTTATTATATTTTACAAAAGGAATCAAGAACTGTAAGATCATGTGCTTTCTGAATTACTTTGAGTAAAAAAAAATACTGAATTTTACCTGCCATAAATTGTAGATCCACTGCATCTTACGAGTTTCGAGCTCCATAATGTAATGATCACATTTTATTTGGATTTCTTTGAATATAATTTTATTGTAATAATTTAAAATTGTTGTGACTTGATTAATATCATCAGTAATTAATTTAACCAGTCCCAAGAAGAGACAGAGCATCACAGATTGCCCAGTTAGTGCCTGTGACGCCTCATAGCTGTCCTCCAGAGGGCAGCAAAACTGCACAACTCAGTGCTGGAAGCTCAGGATACACACTCGTTTTAAAGAACCAGCCTGCCTGCTCACATCCCTATCATTCAATTAAGTACAAAAACGAACATAGAATTTCTTGATATTTGCATTGGAATTTTATGTGAATTTCCTTTGAAAAAACTATTTTTTCTCCTGGGTTATGCAAAAACAAGCAAACAACCTTGTTTATGTTTCCTTAGGATGTCAAAATTCATTGTTTCAACAGGGCTAAATATTTAAATCAAGGATTGTAGATAAGAAAGAAGCAAGAATGTTTTATTTTTAATTGTGAAAATACTGTACAGAGGGGTTACATTTACATGGGCAAGATAATAAGTACATTTCTTATCAAGCATTGTAGCCTCCTCCTTTGTTTCCCCTTCCCATCCCATCCTCACTCCACTCTCCCCCAACCCACCTCTCCCCCTACAACCAAAGTTGTAAAGTTAAGTTTTGACATAACGATTTGTACATCTCATTGTTGCAATGGGTCCACCTGTATCCCTATTTAAACGATTTGTTTTTCCCCTTCCCCTCCACAAATGATACCAACATCAAATACAGTGAAAGCATGGGTTATACTGTGGGGGAGGGACATACAAAGAAACATAGAAATCATCTTATAAATATGTTAGAAACAACTGCATGAAAGAAAAAAAATTTCAGTACATATCTTAGAGTTCATTTCCCTAACATCAACTTACCTGACCTTTTCTGCTTGACTCAGACATATACTAGATATTGCAAATAAGGGAAACCATGGGACCTATGTTTCTTTGGGCCTGGCTTACTTCACTTAATATAATTTTTTTAGGCCTTTCCATTTCCTAACAAATGGGGCAATGTCATTCTTTCTGATGGAGGCATAGAATTCCATTGTATATATATATATATATACCACATTTTCTTGATCCATTCATCTACTGAAGGGCATCTGGGTTGGTTCCATATCTTAGCTATAGCAAACAATGCTGCAATAAACATAGTCATGCTGGTAGCTTTAGTGTGGTTTGTTTGTGAACATTTGGGTAAATGCCCAAAAGTGGGATTGCTGGGTCATAGGGAAGCTCTATGTTGAGTCTTTTGAGGAACCTCCATACTGCTTTCCAAAGTGGTTGAACTAGTTTACACTCCCACCAACAATGCAGTAAGGTTCACATCCCCTCCAGCATCTGTTGGATGTTTAGATTTATTAGAGTACTTGATTTTAGCCATTCTAACTGGGGTGAGGTGGTATCTCAATGTTGTTTTGATTTGCATTTCTTTTATGGCTAGGGAGGTTGAGCATTTCTTCATGTGTCTATTGGCCATCCTTCCATTCTTCTTTACTCTTCAGAGAAGTTTCTCTTTAAGTCTTTGGCTCACTTATTTATTGGGCAGTTGTTTCTTTGAAGATTTGTTGTTAGGGCACTTAATTTTTTGAGTTCCAGGTGTATTTTAGATATGAGCCCTTTGTCTGTTGTATGGCTAGTGAAGATCTTCTTCCAATCCGTGGGCTTTCTATTGATCTTGCTAGCTATGTCCTTTGCCATGCAGAAGCTCTGCAATTTCATGCAATCCCTTTGTCCAACCTTTCTTTGATTTCTTGTGTTTCTGAAGAATGTTTTTTCTTACCAGTTGCATAACCAAAAAAACCCCCACCTGTTTTGCTTAAATGTACTATGGAATATTCTCAGATTGCTTATCCCTCTATGGATGCAGAAAGACTTTCAAAATATCTATATCCCAGAGTCGAGAACAGCAGGAAGACTGGCCCAAGGAATCTAAGTAAATGAGTTCTGAACCCACTTTGCTCACCGGCAGGAGAGGACTGCAGCATATCCTAGGCAGATTATAGGTGAAGCTTGCTTCCTGCACTTAACACATTGCTTTTCAGAACTCTGTTTTTTTGGCTCCACATGTGCCAGTTTTGAACTTAGATTATTCAAATGATCCTGGTAAATGTGTTATATAATAATGGTTCAAAACATTGACTTTCTTGGATACATTTGCATTTAAAGAGCACTTGTGAAGACTGGAGACTTTTCAAGACATAAAGAAAAAGAAACGTGCAGAAAGAAAAAGAATGTGCAGGACACAAAGTATGCCTTCGTATCAGCAGCAACTCATTTTAAAAATAATGCCAGATTTTTGCCAAGATCAGTGTTCCCTCAAAATAAAGATAAAATAGATTTGTATGGTGTGCTTTTGTGCCTCTACTAGGTTCTTAGTTAATTTTGAGCAGTTATGCATTTACGTAAAGGAAATAAATCAGCTGTGACTAAATACATGTTTGCCCCCCCCCCAAAGAAATGGAACATACAGCTGTAGCAGTCCAGTCTTCAACCAGTTAATTTTTTGTATAGTAGGCTTTCAATAATTATTAAGGAATTAAATAAAGATCTGAAAGTTTAAATGAATTCTGTCCAAAGTACAGAATTAATGAAAAGTATCTTTTTTGTGAGGTTAACTATTATGAAGTAAAATTTAGCTTATTGGTATTGGAAAAAGTGCATGTAGATTCAGGCAGAAATAGTTCATAATTCTTTATTACATTATATTGAATAGGTTAGCTAAGGATTAATGAAATCTAGTGGGCTGGTAGCCACTTTGAATGAAATTAAAATTGAATTTGAGAGGCTATTCTCAATTGTTGATTCTTTAAGTCTTGTAAGAATTAATATTCATACTTATCAAGCACTTTTCTTTGCAGATCTCTATACTGTTCTTGTAAGGAAATTTGATACATAGTAAAAGAAAATGCCATGTAAACAGTACTCTTGTTTTCTTTAACACATTTACATTCTTCCTGGATTCTCAAGACAAGCAAACAAGAAAATATCAGTAACCACAAAAAGTATAGATCGTGAATGTAAATGAGTCAGTGGCC
This sequence comes from Dipodomys ordii, assembly GCF_000151885.1. NCBI lineage: Eukaryota > Metazoa > Chordata > Mammalia > Rodentia > Heteromyidae > Dipodomys > Dipodomys ordii. Next base: position 1,989,986 of record NW_012267352.1, read on the forward strand.
TTCTTCACGAATAAGCATTTTGAAAATTAGAGGTCAGTGAGATTTTAGGACCCAGGGAAAGCTATAGATGGAAAAGGGACCTTGAAGTGACTTCTAAAGTTAAACACACAGAGAAAGAAAAGCTATAGAATACAAAATAGACATAGAAATGATTAACATGAGGCATTTTAGACAACAGACTAGAGTATAGCAACCTATTTGGTAATAAGATTACAGTTAGAGAAGAAATGAAACTTTTAGAATCTCAAGAAGATGCACTACATGACATTTTTGAGTAGGAAGATAGTGACAGGATAGTTATATAACCAGTAAGTTCACTTTACTTCCACTGTGGAAGCTATCAAGAGACTACGGAATAACAGCAAGAGGAGGCAGGTTTAGGGTAGGCAAATGACAGTGTCCTCATCTTATTTCAAAATTAGTTTAGTTACCGAGCTGAATTATATTTTCAAATTCTGTACGATGGTATATTTTAACAAATATAATTAGACTTAATAAGTCTATATTTCAGTTCCCATTTTATTATGGTACTAGGGATAAAGATTCCAATTTGGAACTTATTTATATGTCACAGGCACTAGGAATCCACATAAAATTAAAGATGAGACTCAGTGGTGTTACATTTTTATTTTTCATTAAGGAATTGTTTCCAACTGAACAATTGAAAACTAAATGATTTGTTCGAATGCCACACATCTGTTAATTGGAAGCCAGCATACTCACTATTTTACTTGTTGCAAATGGAAATTGACTACAAAAGCACTATTCTTCTAAAAAAAATTCTGAACTAAACATATATTACAGAAATAGTCACAGCATATTTTCATATGTCAAACAAATGTCTTTGCTAGGTTGCTATTGTATCGTCATGATGTGAATATTGTTGCTAGATCAATTCTAAACTAGATTCACTTCAAGCTTTAAAACTGACTATTCAAATGACACATTGAAAAGTTTTGTCATAAAAAATGCACAAAGAAAAGTAAAATTAAAACATGAGAGAGAAAATATGTCAACAAGTGTTGACACTGGAAAAAGCAACTTTTTTGAGCTTCTGGAATTAGCAGAATTTCACCTCATAACAGAATTTGTTAATACCTAACACCCTCCATCCCCCATTTTTCTCTGTCTCTCTGTCCTTCCCTGTTTCTAAGGATGACATAATCAAGGAGAAAAGTAGAAATATTCATAATAGTACAATATACAATTTTTTAATATAATGAATAAGTTAGACACAGAGAATAATTAGGGAAGGAATTAGGATAATGTGGAGGTATGGAGAGAAAAAGAAAGAGACTGCTATTTGGAAGTAATAGAAAAGTATTTATTGACCCTTCTTAATGAAATTTTAAGTTCTACACTGATTTGCCATTACTGTGAGCTTGATGGTTCCTTTGGACAGGGGCTTTTATAACAGAATGAGTCAAAGAGTAAGAACCTGAAGCAGACTTGTTTGACAGCCTATGTCTTACATTCGCACACAATATTCTGATTGTTAGCCATTATGATTTTTGGCTGAATTGCTGACATGGCGTATTCTACCTAATAGCTACTAGGCAATTTTGAGACAGATGAGGACCAAACACATCGTAAGCTCTAAGCGTGTCTAGCTGGAGGTTAGCATTGTTAAAGTTTACTGAAGTAGAATGCTGATTTTGAGTTCGACTTTTGTTATAAAATTGTTTATTTTTTTTCCTTTCAATGACTGAACTTCAAGTAAAGTTTGACTGATTGACAGCTGTCTGCTTTTTCATGTGCCTAAGCCAATCTTGGTGACTATAACAAGTAGAGCACAAATGGAGCCCAGTTTAAGTCCTGCTACGACTGTCTCCAGATCCTTCCAGCCAAGTGAAGGTGTAAATAACCTCCATGTTCCTCCTAAATTTCCCCTAGGGAAGGAAATTACCACATCTTTTGATAACCAATCAGCTTCTTTTTGTTTGTGATTGGGAACCATTATCATAAAAGCCATAGATGCTTTAAATGAGGTATATCCAGTCAGGGATTTTTATCAGCCATGGATGCCTTGACTTGGCTTTGTTGGAGCTGAGCCAGCCACCAATACCTGGACTAAACTTTAGTGTGTCCACAGACCCTCCTAAGGACATTTTGATCCAATTATAGGAATTGCTGCTGCTATGGAATATATTGCTGATACCTTGTCTTCTGCTTAAGGAGTCTTTGCTTCAGTCATGACTATTCCAGACTCCTGCAAATCCTCTTTCAGGTTTCCCTTCAGACACACCTTCAAATGAACTTTTGATGACCCTGATTACAGCCACTCAGGGTGATCATTTTTTCAAAACCAGGAAGAGTACTGTTTCTGCCCATAACACCTGGAACAGGAACGTCCAAGATGTCTGTGCAGACTGATCTGGCTAACTAAAATGTTGGTGGTCAACAGACGGAGTGGTATGCATGTGTGGCTGCATATGTGAGCGGTCCCTCCCTAACTCTACTGTAGATCAGTCTGGGAGACTTCAGCAAAGTCTCATCCAGGTGGTTTTGTTGGCCACATATAGTTTTCTATCCTTCAAAAAAAGGGTTAAGATAGTTGTATAAAGAAAAGACAACATCAGAAGCTGCCAGCTCCAAGCACAGATAGCAAGGCAGCTGAAGAATTCTAGAGGGTGTCCAGCATCAGGGGCTATAGAAGGCTGCGACTGTGAAGGTCTGTGAAAATGAGTTAAGAGTTGTGACTCTGGAAGGCACAAGGCTGTGGAGAGCTAGAACTACAGAAGGCGAAGAACTGTGGAAAGCTGGCTATGCAAAAATTCCACACAACCTCCAAGACTAACCAGATCTAGCTGCCAAGCAGCCATCAAGATTGGCTGAGAACTTCAGGCCAGTACTTGGGGAGCAGCTGTGACACTTAAGAGTTTCAGGGCTACTAATGTTCAAAGCTGACATGGCTAACATTAAAGTCACTGCCTCTTTCCTATTCTTTAATTCTCTTCAAGTAGAGTAAAGCACCATACACCATACACCAACTGGAGATGCTTGATAAGAAATGCACTCATTACCTTGCTCATGTAATTGTAACCCCTCTGTACGATATTTGCACATTAAAAAAAATAAAAGAGACTGGCAAGAATAACAGTAGTGACTTGGTTTGGAAAGAAAAAGATCATTTATTAAAATGGAGGAAACAAGTCCAGAAGCAAGTGTAGAATGTGAATTTAGAAGGTATGTAGAAGGGACACCCTCCTTTTTTTTAAAGGTGGTAATGACATTTTAGGGTATAGCAAAGGGAAAGATTTGTGAAGCAGTGCTCACTTGAAAAATTGATCAGAGAAATTTCACAGTAGCGTTAAAAATGGAACAAACTTAATACAATATTTTTTGTCGTATTATGTTTTGCTTTGGAATTAGCATATATCCATGTTTTTTAATAATAACAGATGTAGGAATCTAGTAGTGTAGAAGAAGTATTGGAGAGATGAGTTAAATGTGATTAAAAGCTACAAAAATTAGGAAGTAGTATGACTGAACACATATGCAGCAAGTAGTGTTTGGTGTTAGTGAAAAAAACAACAACAGGGGCTGGGAAGGTGGCTCAGTGGTAGAGCGCTTGCCTTGCATGCATGAGGCCCTGGGTTCAATTCTTCAACACCACATAAGCAGAAAAAGCTAGAAGTCACGCTGTGACTCAAGTGGTAGGACACTAGCCTTGAGCTGAAGAGCTGAGGCACAGTGTCCAGACCCAGAGTTCAGGCCCCACGACTGGCAAATTTGTGGAGGGGAAGGGAAAAAAGAAATCGTTTAAATACAGATGCAGGTGGACCCATTGCAACAATGAGACAAGTCCCGTTGTCGAAATGTCGAAAAACGAACTTTACAACTTTGGTGGGTGTGGGGGTGGGTGGGGGTGGGGGGTGTAGGGGAGGGGCAGAGATGGGAAGCGATGGGAAGGGGAAACAAAGGAGGAGGCAACAGTGCTTGATAAGAAATGGACTCATTATCTTGCCCATGTAATTATAACCCCTCTGTATGTTATTTTCACAATAAAAAAGAAAAAAGAAAAAAAGAAAGGACAGCTAAGGGCTTGGTGGTATACACTTACGGATCTAGCTACTGGTGAGGCTGACGCAGGAAGATCTTTCAAGCCCAGGACTTCAAGACCAACCTGGGCAAAAAACAGAAACAAAAACAAAAAATGAACAGTAATGTTTGGTGTTAGTGAAAAAAATACATCTTCCCTTAGAAATTTAAGAAGAAAAGAAAGACCTAAATATAGATATGATGTTCCTAGACCCTACTGACATAAGGTAAGAGCCTACTAACATAAGCCTACTAACACAACACAGGAAAAGAAAGATCTAAAGATAGATATGATGGTCCCACAGTCCACTAACACAAGGGAAGTCATCTTTCAAGCAGCACACAGATACAGAAAGGGGGGGTGGTAAAGCTGAGAGAGAAGAGAAGTTTTGAGGCAGTCACTGAAAACTGACTGTAGTTACAGGACTGCCAAACACAGAAGATCTATTTGAAGTCAGACTGAATGAATTTGGAATGTACCTGATCTGAATAGTGTCTTTTCCTTCTCTCAGTAATTTTTGCTTCCCTGGACATGGGCAGGAACAACTCACTGTGAAGGTGATCCAGATTTGTGACTATGGATTAATATTTTTTCTTTTGCCAGTGACAAAGTAGTAGTTTTTTTTCAAATTCACTCTTATTGTTTTATTTTTTCCCTAAAAATACAGTGTCTCCCCCATAAATTCCTGTAGTTCTGATAAACTTTACACTAGCTTTAAATTCCTCTCTTTAATAATGAAAGTTTAGATTTTTTTTTTTGGTCGATTGATCTCGGGACTTGAACTCTGGGCTTGGGCACTGTCCCTCAGCTCTTCAGCTCAACGTCAGTGTTCTACTGTTTGAGCCACAGCGCCACTTCCTAGATTTCCTTTTTTTTTTATATGAGGCTTTCCCATAAATCATAACTTCAGGTTTTGTATAATTTTTCTACATTCTAAACTTTGTACATAGGTAGACTTGATCAAATATAAAAATGTTTCTATATTCTTTATAAGAATATGTCACCTCTAACTCATCCATCACATAATAATCATTTTCTAATATGTATAAGTTGTTAAGATAATGAACCTAGAGGGAAAGTGAGGATAAACTCGGTCAAAGCACTTTGTTTGCATTCATGAAAGTAGGATGCATTTGTTTATCATTCTGTGAAGCAGTGAACAATGAAATAAGACTTGTTGAAATTGTTTTAGGGTGGTGGTGGAATAAGTGATAATAGTAGAGAGGGGTGAGTTTGATCATGATGTACAGTCATAGAGCATCACATGTTTACAAAGGGTTCATAATTGTTTTAATCTTCTGTTATTGCTGTTCTAAAATTTGGACAAAATTCGTGTTTTTGTTTCACTGGAAAGTTATATAGGAGGACATATTGTTTGGCATTCTCCACTAGAGCTGATCAGAATTTCAAGCGATTTTACTGCTAGGGAAAAATCCAGTGAAACTTAGATTCATGTTCACCAGAGACATTATAGAAATATGTATCAGCATTGTTAAAACAGTTCCCAGCTGGAAAGAACTCTATTTCCCTTACTGATGAATGAATAAGTTGAATTATATTTGTCTAAATAAGTATTTATGCAAGAAAGCCAATTAATAATGTAATGTTATAAATTTTAGTAAATATGTCTCATAAACCTAAAAGGATAGTAGAGCAAAGAAAACAAAGAGAAGCATTTCAGATGCCATATGCATGAAGTTTGATAGTTGTTAAGGTTACACAATAAACCTAGATGAGAGTATAATGTTAATTATTTTTGAAATGTGATAGAGATTATAGTAACTGAGAGTGAACAGAATAGGAGGTTTGGGAATTGTATTATTTTGTTATCTGGAGAAGGTTATGAATAAGTAAAAATTTCAAGCTGTATGTGTATGCTTTCTGCATTTTCGGATATATCTCATATACATAAAACAATGAAAAATATATGCTTAGGATAGTGTTATAACCAAGGGAAATTACAGTGCATCTTATGTGAACAGTGTAGAAACTCTAGTAAGCAATTCCTGATTAAATAGCTCATTGCAGTAATAGATTCTATTCATTCTCTCCATGAGTGTATTGCCAGATTCCCAAGGCTTTCTGAGAGATCTCAGTGTCTCTCAGATTCCCAAGTTGCTCTCTTGTGTGACTATTCGATAAGTCAACCAACTGCCATTTGGCTCAGTGGGCATCTATGATTATAGAAATATAATCAATATAATCAAGATCCAGAACAAAGCTATTTGCTTTGGTAGGGTCTATGATAAAGAAAGTGCCAGCATGAATTTTTTGCCATTTCTTATCGCTGACTCTTTACATGACCTGTCTAATTGTTCATAATTAAAGGGATGAGGCTGCTTTCTGTGACTCCTTTCAACAAAGATCATTAATCTCTTCAAGAGGACTCTGAAAGGTGCCAACTTCTAATACTGGCATGTTAGAGGTTATGATTTCAGTTCATGAATTTTTGGAGTATAACATAAACACTTAGATCATACCAAGAGCAGCCATTAGTAAAGACTGTATAGCTAGATTAACTAATAGTAGTTGTACAAAAGTAAGTAAGTAAAGACATACTCAAAATCACAAAATACAAGCAAGCTCATCAGAACATGGACAAAGATTTAATTCTTAAACATACTGTCAAGAAGCATAAAGACCCAGGTGCTGATAGCTCATGCCTTAATTCTAGCTACTCAGGAGGCTGAGATCTGAAGACTGTGGTTCAAAGCCAGCCCGAGAAGGAAAGTCCAGGAGAATATTTCCAGTTAACTACCCAAAAGCCAGAAGTGGAGCTGTGTTTCAAGTGGTAGAAGAGTAACCATAAGTGGCCTTAAGTGTAAAATCTTAAAGACAGCATCCAGGCCCTGAGTTCAAGCCCCAGTACTGGCACACACACACACACACACACACACACACACACACACACACACACACAGCATGAGATGGTCACTTTGAATGCATCAGAACTAAAAACTTAATTAAAATATACCACAGACTCCAATGGTTTGATTTACAGTTTGTCAACTTTGTAATGGTGCAGAATGAATAGTTATCCAGCAGAACCCATGCTTCTCATTTTGAATTTTGATCACTTCCTACACTAGCAATCTAGGGTATGATACTTGCAATGCTACTGGTTGCAGAAAGGTGGAAAGCTGTAGTTCCCAGTCAGCCATGAGACTGTAAGGATAAACAACTGATAATCTGTAGAAAACTGTGGTGTTAAGCTGTGATGTTTGCTAGGGTACTTGAGTGAAATGTATTCTTTATATAATCCCATTGTAAATCAAGGAGCATCAATAATGTGGGAATTTGTTTTATATATCTACCTGTGTAAGCTATGCGTCCCCCTTATTAAATATTAAGCTAGGTATTATTGCTAGGTATTTTGAGAATATAATTAAATCTATAATTAGTGACTTAAGTGAAAGAGAATTATTTTAGATAATATCTGTGGGCCTAATTTAATCTGATGAAAGACTTTAATAGTAGAATAGCTCTTTCTCTAAAGGAGAAAATTCTGTTCTGTGGTCTGCAGTTTCAGTTCAGGTTGAGAGACGTGGTCTGCCCATCTAGACAATCCTCATTACATATTCTAGACTTGACTAACCAGTCCAACTGTTTCATAAGCCAAATTCTTGCAATAGCTCTGATAATATACAACTCCTACTGGTTGCATTTCTCTTCATGGATGCTGACTAATATAGTGATAGACTAAAAAGGTGGAAAGGTAGAACGTATTTGTAACTCAAAAAAAGCTAGATTCCTATCTCTCACCCTGTACAAATATTAATAAAAAATAAAGGACCTTAACACTTAACATTTTGAAAGTAACACAGAAAAGCAGAGGGAAAATGCTTCAAGATATAGGCAACAACTTTCTGAGTAGAACTTCAATTGCTCAAGAAATAATAGCATCAAATTAGCTTAACAATAAAGTGAAGAGACAATCTATAGAATAGGAAAAACAGCTATTCAGCAATGGAGTATAATACCCATGGTATATAAGTAACTAAAACAATTGAACACTGAAAGAATATGTAAACAATCAACAAATAGACACGCTGAAAAGACGGTTCTTCAAAGAAGTAGAAATGGTCAATACATACTTGAAAAGCTGTTCAACAATTTTAGCCAACAGGGCTAAACCAAATCTATCTATAGTGAGACGTCATTGTCCTTCAGTAAAAATGTCTATCATGATGAAAACAAGCAACAATGAATTCTGATGAGGAAAATAGTAAAGAAATTCTTATAGACCATTTGTGCATGTACGTTAGCCCATCTAAGGAACCTGAGTGATACTTTAAAACAAAAACAATATTCTAAGAAGAGAAAATTAGCTATCTTCATTGAGAAAAGGACACAAAACATTTGTGTTAGTTGCATTGCTGGATAATAACCCTGAAATCTAAGTCTTAAAACATTAATGGATTATTTCTTATCATCTCATTATTTGGAAGATTCCAGGGATCATTCAAGCTGTAAAAATCTTAAAGGCTCTGTGGCAGGATTGAACGTGCATTGTCAGGTGCATGTCAGGGGCATCTGGCTATCAGCTGAGATTTCTTGATCCTTCTCCTTGTGATCACTCCTCTTTTGATGGCTTCTTTGTAACTTGGAAGTGGCAGGGTTGCAGGAGAGTGACAGAGTTAAAGCTTTCTCTGGAGAGTAACAGGATGGGACTAGTAAGGCTTTGGGAATATTGGAACTGTTGGTTGAATAAGGCCTGGGAAATAACTTGGTATACAATAAGATAGTCATAGATAGTCATTGTACAGACTATTGGAAACTTCTTCCTGCTCCTGGATGTATTTTTTCTTCTTTGCTAACAGTAATTTGGCAGTAACCAGTGGAGCGAAAGTGTGTGCATATAGACAAATTTCTTAGAAAAGATAAATGAATAATTTAATATCAACTTTATTTTAAATGAAGTAGACCAGTTCAGAGTTTATTAGTTAACCTCTACTGATATCTGCAAACATCAAAGAGTATTTTTAGATTCTTTCAGAATTTTTACTTTTATCTAGTAACAATAATCCCTCATACAACAAGGTTCTTTGTTATAGCCTGTATGTTGACAACTGGAAACCTGTAGAATTCTTTTTTTTCTTTTTGTCGGTTGTGGGGCTTGAACTCTGGCGCTGTCCCTCAGCTCTTCAGCTCAAGGCGAGCGCTCTACCATTTGAGCTACAGCGCCACTTCTGGTTTTCTGGTGGTTTATTGGAGATAGGAGTCTCACGGTCTTTCCTGCCCGGGCTGGCTTTGAACCGCGATCCTCAGATCTCAGCCTCCTGAGTAGCTAGGATTACAGGCGTGAGCCACCAGCGCCCAGCTGTAGAATTCTTTATTGTCTGCTAAATTAGGGATGTAATTTAGTAATGTCGTTAATGCTTAATTGAACATGTGGAATGGAAATATATTATTTTCACCTCAGTGTCTTCTGCCTCTCAAGTGGAGGTGCTTGGTTTGTATTTATTAAATATTTTCAAAAGCATTTCTCAGATTGGAAATGTACTGCTGAATAAGAATGTGGAAAATCACTTAGATTCATTTAATGATTATTTATGATTTAAAAAAACCCTATGAGGGAGGTGGGGGAAGGAAGGGGTAGTGAGGGAACAACAAAGGAGGGGTAAAACTGCTCGGCAAAAAATGTACTCATTGCCTTACTCATGTAACTGTAATCCCTCTGTACAGCATCTGTACAATAAAATGAAATAGAAAACCCCTATAACTCTACAGAATATTCAATTAAATTTGAGGATGGACTAAGAATATCCAGCTATGTCATAATTTTTATTACTTTCAGTGTAACACAGATTGGGAATGATTTTCACTATTTGGATAAATCTTGGACTACAGTGCTAATGGTGGAAATGAGTACCTTGCCTTCATTTCCTCTTGGAAATCATTTCTGGGAAGAAATGAATTTTTAGTTCTTAGCTAAAGAATAATACATCAGCCCTCCAGCTTAAATCATCTAAGAGGAATAATAACAAATACATTTTGGAATTGTAAACTAATTGTGTCACATCTTTGGCTCTTCAGTGGCAACTTACCATTAAATGTATATTTAGAGTGTATTCTTAGAGTGGAGAGATAGAGATAGAGAGAGACAGAGAGAGAGATAGAGAGAGTGGGAGTGAGGGAGAGAGGGAGAGAGAGAGAGTAAGAGAGAGAGAGAGAAAGAGATTCTGTCTTTGTTTCCTTTGTTTCCTTCACTAAGAAACTGCCAAAGAAACAAATGTGATTTTTTTTCTAAAAGCTGTTTATGGGGAGGTTGGGACCATGGGAGAAGGGGTGAAGTTCTTCTGTGTTTTCGGTGGAAAAGGAAATAGTTACCATCTCATATCCTGAGTTTGTCACAAACCTGCCAAATAAATGGGGTGTGGATTGAAATGAGACAGATTCTGTTTGTTTCTGACCTATCTCCTCTGATCTTCAGCAGGAAATTGTAAAAGTAAATGTTATCGTTTTGAAAGGGTTATCTAACTATTATTTGATTAAAGTGATGTGAGCCAGAGACATGGATGAGCAACCAGAGACAAAATATCTAAATAAAGGGGGAAACAGGAAAAAGTTGTTATAGCTGAGACCTAACTCCTAGAGAAGGAAAAAAAATGCTAGTTTGTGGTAAGAGCAAAGTGAATGTGACTTCTTTCTAGGCTACATAAAAAGTTTTTGAATGGAGGAACAGAAAACTGGAGAGGTGCATCCTCAAAGGAAGAAAGATTTGTAAAATAGTTATTAAGGGTATGTTCTAATTGGGCATTATAGAGTAAGCCTGAAGCTCAGTCCCAGGAGACTGAGAAAGGATGACCTTGAATTTGAGGCCTATAAGACCTTATCTCAAAAGCAAGCAAAACAACAACAACAAAAACAACAAACAGAAAAAGACAATATCCTAATCACAACTCTGAAGTCCTTTTCCTCACTCTAGCTCCATCATATATACATATATACATATGTGTTTATATATACATATGTGCCTTTCATAAAGGCAAAAAAACTCCTCTAAATCCAGGCAAAAGAGATAAAATATAGACATTATAAGCATACAAACTTAAGGAAAAACACAAATTAAAGAGAATAATTTTCTAAATTGAAAATTATAAACAAATTGAATTGCTCAGATTTAAAGAAGAGATATATTTGAAAGAAGAAATTGTAAAAAGTTAGATGGTGTTAACAGCTAGCTGTTTGAGCTTGAATATTAAATGAAAGAGAAAAATAAAAATATTGCACAGGTAAAGTTATTGCCATTGGTTAGGATGTAAAAAGAAGGGAAAGCAGCTGGGTGCCCGTGGCTCATGCCTGTAATTCTACCTACTCAGGAGGCTGAGATCGGAGGATCAAGGTTCAAAGCCAGCCCAGGCAGGAAAGTCCAAGTGACTCTTATCTCCAATAAAACCACCAGAAAACTGGAAGTGATGCTGTGGCTCAAGTGGTAGAGCATTGGCCTTGAGCTGAAGAGCTGAGGGACATGTCACACCCAGACCCAGAGTTCAAGCCCCATGATCAACAACAACAACAAAAAAGAGGTATAAGGGCTATAATTTTATCAGCAAGAAATCTAAGATATACTACACACACACACACATACACATACACACTTATTTAAACATGCAAAGACAATAAATAAAGACTAAAGGTGTTTTAAGACGCCTAAGGATATCAGATGGTACAGACCTAGAAGATGATTCAATTGCAGTGATTTGGACAGAATAGGAAGAGGAGCAAATCTTTTGTGGGTGAAAGAAGTCCATGTTTTAGTGAACCACAGTGAAACTAGAACCACACTTGAAACTAGACGAATTCTAAACACAGCCAGCCCTATCTGACCAGTCCTTCACTTACATAGAATTTTGTAAAGTGAGTGCGGACTAGACATAGTCGGAAAAAGAGAAAACAGGTTTGCATTCTTGAAATATTACAAGTTCAACTCTCTTGCCCTTGCATTCTCATGTCTTTCAACCTCATGGTCACATATTTCTGTGGTGTAATATCTTAAAGTATTACTGTTCTTTTGTATGATAGTTCAAAGACTTTAGAATTCTCATCCTGAAACAATATCCCCCACCCCCATGCACAGACACACACACACACATACTCTCACTCTCACTGTGTATGACAAAGGACCCTGTAAGGGTGCACCATTGAGGTAAATCAGATTTTAAGCTGTTTGAAGATATGATTACAGTTAAATTCCATCTAGTAGAACTTTAGGAGATTTCTGTTTCCTTTCAGCTGAGGCTCCAATTTCCTGTGCTGTCATAGGGCTGATGTCTGATCTACTGACGTCTGAATTGGAATGAGCAAGTAGAGGCTATAACTATAGTTAGACTTATATAAGTTAGACTTATTGCAGCCATGGCTTCAAGCACTTTGCTGTTGAGGCAAAGGTCTCCCTTTTGGAGAGCATACTGAAGGAGGACTACCAAACTTCAATATTACATTCTTTAATTCTAACAGACTATGATATCTCAATACTGAAAAAGTCCAAGCCAGATAACTGCAAGATTATAAAAAGAACATAAACACACACATGCATACACATACACAAACATGTGCACATGTATCCACTGACACAACAACTCAGATATTGGATTTAGCAAACTTATTTTAAAATAACTCCCAGTAAAGTTAGGACTATAAAGTTTATGAGTGTCAACATTAAGAAATCAGGATTAACAATAGTATACAATTTAAGCTCTTAGGAAATTAAAAACATATGAAGTCTGAAATTAGTAATGAAAAGAAAGATTACAGCAGAAATGAATGAAAGTGCAACTAAAACAAACAATACAAAGCGTAGGTGAGACAAAAACATGATTCTTTGAAGAATCCTTAGTTACACTTGCCAAAAGAAAGAGAGAAAAGACCTGAATTAATATTGGAGACAATAAAGGGAATATCACAACAAATACCAATGAAATTTAGAGGATTTAAAAAGAGTTCTTATAGTCTTGAAAAGTTGTATTCTAAACTAGAAAAGCTAGAAGCAATAGGCAAATTTCTAGATTCAAATGACTGCTTGCATGACTTAAAAAGCTATCAACCACTAAACCAGACCTATCATGAGAAATGAGATTGAGGCAGTAATAGTCTTTTGCTAAAGAAAAGCCCAGGACAAGATGGATTCTCTGATGAATTCTTCCAGATGAATGAATAATAATGCTCTTCAAAGGCTTCCATATAACAGAAAAGAAAAGAACTATTCCCACTCATTCTACAAAGTCAGTATTATTCTGATACCCAAACCAGTCAAGGGTACAAAAAAGAAGAAAATTATAGACCAATATCACAATAAATGTAGATTAAAAACTTCTCAAAAAAATGCTTTTAAACCAAATTCATTAAAAATGATCATGTGCCAATATCAAGTTACATTCATTATGAGTACGTAAGGATGGTTCAATATGCACAAATCAATAAATAATAATATATTACATGTATAGGGTAAAGGATAGAAATCACATGATTATCCCAACAGATGAAAAAAATCATTTGACAAAATCCAAAATTGATTTATAATAAAAAGCCCTGATGAAACTAGTAATGAAGGGAGCATGACTCAATATAATAAAGTCTACGCATGACAGAAGCAAAGCTCATATTGTACTAAATGGGGAAAAATTGAAATAATATTTTCTGCAATTAGATGTGAGACAAAAGTGTTATTTCCCCACTCTAATTTAATATAGTGTTTGAATCACCACCCATATCAGTAAGGCAAGACAAAGACATATAGGAAAGGAAGAAGTCAAATTATTTCCATTTGCAGATGATCTGATCCAAAACTGAAAAGACATTAAAAACTTTAAACAAAATCTCTGAGATCTGATTAACTCTTATGGCAAAGAAACAGGTTATAAAACCAGCATTCAACAGTCACGAGCTTTTCTAAAAATCAACAACAGTCAGATAAGTAAATCAAGTAAACTATATTATATTCAGTAGTTTAAAGAACAAAACCACCCTTACCCGCCCCCCAAAAGAAAACAAGTCTAGTAATGAACTTACTGAAGATATGGCAATTCTTCATAATTTGTATAATAGTTATATGTCCTAATACAATTTGGTGTTTATACACTAAACTGTAGAGGCTAGGAAATTTTCTTGTCTGTAGTCGATACCTCCCCAAAAGTAAAGCCCATATATACAAGCAACTAAACCAGGTAGATTAGACTCTTTAGAGCAATTGAATGGAAAAATAGTTAAAGATATAAGGTAATTTTTGTTAAATTGTTATGTTAAAGAATATACTCTTGTTCTTTATTTAAACTCTGGTGATTACCCCCCACTTGATCTATTCCAAAATTCTGAGAAGTGATCTAATCTATGCCTACTTGATACTAACTTTCACAGTAATTTTCATCTAAGAAATTTACGTCGACCAATTGAATCAGCTTTCAATCACTTAAAAAATTAATGAGAAGTTTCTTTATTTTCCCTTACACAATTTTATTTTCCTTAAGTCATGGATTAAACAATATCCTGCAGGTTTGTTTCATGATGGTAGGCGGCCTATAGGGAATGATTAAATGGCTACTTTTGATCTCCTTTTGTCCATCTCTGAAAACCTTTGCTTGAGAATAAACTTTGAATTAGTATTTCTTCAGAGTAGGGTTATGCTATTATCATCACAGAGGTAAATGTCTTATGGTTGTTTGACTCCTTTCTCTTATAATCTTTCAACCTGACTATAAGCTCTTTTCTTCTATTACTTTTCTTTCCTCTTGGAAACACTTACCTTTAATCTCTAGGAAATGTTAGGCAGATTCAATTAAAACTCTGCATGACCACTCTTCAGATAGTCGTCAGGGGACAACTAATGCAGGAGCCACCAGAGCTGCTCATCTTGAGTTGCCAATACACCTGAAAATCGTATAATGAGTAGATTTGATATTACGTATAAGATTCAGAGCAGTTGGAGTTTTGAATTACCCTCAGAAATGGTATGGTGTTTTTGTTTTTTTTTTTTAGGGGAAAAGTTGCTTGCATTCAGGGAATAAGATGCTTTTTTGTTGTTGTTGTTTTGTTTTTTGTTTAAACCTGAAGGCCTAACTCTATAGTGGGTGACTCCAGTTCTTTCTTGGTCAAATATTTTGTAGAGCTGTTTTGAGGATTAAATGGGATATTTAGAAACGAGCTTCAGAAAAGAGCTTCAGAAATACGTTGAAGGTGAGCCAATGATTTAGCTACATGTCTTTGATCCAGGATGAGAAAGATTTTGTGAAGTGTATTTAGCTGAGAGTTCATTGAACAGCTTTGTGGAACAGAAGTAACTAAGCCAAAACATAGAAGTACCTTTATCTTTCCAGTCTTTGTATCAGTGCCTAGTCTTTTTGGACAGGTATACCAAAAGCATCATAGACAGCATGTCTTATAAGCAACAGGAATTATTAACCACAGTCTTGGGGCTGGTTTCATCCAAGATGAAAGTGCCAGTTGATGCAGTGTCGGGTTAGGACTTGCTGCCTGGTTCACTGTGACCTCACATAGTGGAGAGAGTTAAGAGAGAGCTCTAGATTTTTTTTTTATAATCATAAGGGCTTTTTTAGCATAAGGGATTTTTTAGCATCATAAGGGCTCTGACTTCAGGACCTAATCAACTCTAAGGAGGCCCATCCTCCAACGTTTTGAACACATTAAATACATTGGAAAACATCACACTGGAACTTGGGTTTCAACTTAACAATTCTTTCTAAGGAAAACAAATACTCAGTCTTTGGTAATTAGCCTGAGTATTGTCTTGGACTTGACTTTCTCATTTACCAACCTTATCATCCATTCAATCAATCACTATACCATTCAGTCTGATCACCTGTGCCTCTCATATCTCTGGACTCCACTCAATATGTCCCATTTTGTTTAAACTGTCATCCTGTCTCATGTCACTTCAGTAACATCCTCCACACTTTTTGAATCCTTTTAGTAAACTGAAGATTGGATTATGTAACCTTTCTACTGAAAATCTTTTGGAACTCTTCCATTCTCATGAGAATAAGATTCAAATTTATTTATTTTTTATTGTGAAAATACTGTACAGAGGGGTTACAATTACATGGGCAAGATAATGAGTACATTTCTTATCAAGCATTGTTTCCTCCTCCTTTGCTTCCCCTTCCCTTCCTATCCCCCACCAAAGTTGTAAAGTTCGTTTTTCGACATAATGACTTGTACATCTCATTGTTGCAATGGGTCCACCTGTATCCCTATTTACATGATTTGTTTTTTCCCTTCCTCTTCATAAATTATACCAACATCAAATACAGTGAGAGTAGGGGTTAGACCGTGGGGAAGGGACATACAAAGCTTTTAGAACCCCAAATAGACCAGACCAGAACAGGACATCCCACCGTCACATTATAAGTCACACAGGATCAATTCAGACAAAGGAAAAGATCCTTAAAGCTGTCAAGGACAAATTTCTTAACTTTTGTTTTTATGCTTTCTGGGTTTGTTCTTGCTTCCCCAACCACTCTTTCTCTTCTTCCATTCTTCACTATTGGCCTACATAGAGAAGATTATCGCAGTGTATGAAGAGGAAAATTAATTTGTGAAAGGCCCATGACTTACAGAAATGGGAAGAGGTTTGTTCTATTAAAATTCCTAACCTTTTTCAGACAGGCTTTTTTTTTTGAGAGTGAAATAAGATGTCTCATATTCTATAAACCAGAATGCCTTTATATTCTTTTCAATGATCTCAGTTCCTAGAAATTTCAAGCCATTAAAAAAAGATGATGTTCGAGAGAGAATAACTGGGTGAGAGTGAAGGAGAGAGTGATATTGTCCAAAAAGAAATGTATTCATTACCTGACTTATGAAACAGTAACGCCTCTGTACCTCTATAATAACAATAAAAACTAATAAAAATGAGATGTTAAAACAAATAGAGAGCCACATCATAAAAATAATTTAAAAAACTTATCGCTTGCTATTTGAGCTACAGCACCATTTCCGGTTTTCTGAGTGGTTTATTGGAGATAAATCTCAAGGACTTTCCTGCTTGGGCTGCCTGCAGAACTGTGATCTTCAGATCTCAAGATCTCAACCTCCTGAGTAGCTAGGATTACAGGCGTGAGCCACAGGCGCTGGGCCTTAAAAAACTTGTAATGCAAACTTTTGGCATTTAAAATCTAGTCAACTAAAAATACCTAAATACTGCTTATGAGTAAAATACTTTGGGCCTAGGAATTTCTGCTGTGGCCTTATCTTTTAGGTAACTAGATCATAAATGTGCCTTAGAATTGGGTTTTCAAAGATTATCTTATTTAAACATTTTCATGTGATAGAGAGATGCTTTCATCAGTGAGATGTAATTGATGCTTTCATGAAATATGGATACATTCTTTCCTTTGTTGGCAGTATACTCCAAAATTTCAACAGCAAAGCCAGTGATTTCCTTGTGTCTACCTAAACTTTCTCCCCATTTTTCTAATTTAAGCACATTTCCTCTTAGTGTTTTCTTGATCAAGATGAACAATTGTTTTATGTTTGTTTTTAGTTACTATGATACTTATCATTGAATTACTTCATAGGTGTTTTTTTTCCAGACTAAACTATTCCAATGCCAGATTGGTTAATCTAATTCCAAATGGATTTTCCATCTTTGTCCTATGTTTTTACTATTTTTTTCCCCTTCCTAACTTCTCTCAAGTTGCTTTGTATTCTTTTGAACTGCAAAGGCAAACAATATTTTATTAGGATCTGGTCATTGCCAAAAAGAAGTGGAAGGTTTTTTTCCTGCCTCTTGGCAAATTGCCCTGCTGTTAAAACATCCTGATATCTTTCTCCTTCCTCCCACTGCCAATAATATTATCTTCAAAAGCATTTGTTCAGTGTCTATGTGAAAAGCCAGTTTGCAAAAGTATCAAAAGAAATGTGGGTGCTCATCAGTTCTCATCAGACTCTTCATATAGGGATAGGCATTCTATGTTGGGAACCAGTGGATACAAATAAGGAAAGTTCATACTTTTTCAGTGTAAATTAGTGAGAAATTGCGAGTCTGAAATGTTTTTGTCTTAACTTGCTGGAAATAAAACTCAACAAGAGAACACTACAACAAAGGCAAGTTTATTTTTTTCATCAAGCCTTTTGATGATAAGTCTGTTTTCACAATAAATGGGAAATGCACATAGATCTTCCAGTGCTACTTCTTGGTCCAAAGTGGTTCAATGTTTTTTGTTTGTTTGTTTTATTGCAAGATGAGTTATTTAGCCTCATTTTGCTGCCTTTTCTGATTGGCTCTCTCCTATTAAATGAATGTTTTTCCTCCTCATCTTTCTTCAGTTTGTCTTTTCTTTTTCCTTCTAAAGACAGAAGCATAAACTCTTTCTGTGTTAACAATATACTCACCCTTACTAAAAGGAAAATAAAGGAATGGAAGTTACTTGATTTACTAAAATCAGCTGCTGAGGTGATAACTACATGCTACAAAATGCCACCCCTAGACTTCTAGTCCTGGGTATTAGGTGTTCTACACCTCTGGCACCTCTCTGATTATATCCTTAGAAACAATTAGGTTCACGTCATTGTTCTAAAAATACAACGAGAGAAATCTTTGGCTCCAGTGGGAATGCATAATCAATCTTACTTAGTTCACTCAGTTTTTAAAAATTTTGCTATTTTTAAAATTAAATATATATTTTATTGTAAAGATACTGTATAGAGGGGTTACAGTTACATGAGTAAGGTAATGAGTTCATTTCCTATCCAGCATTGTTACCCTTTCCTTTGTTTTTCCCCTACCATCTCTTCCCTTCCCACCTTCCCAACTCTTCCCTCCCCCACCTCAGAAGTTGTAAAATTCATTTTCAACATAGTGTCTTGTATAGCTCATTGTTACAATGGGTCTATCTGTGTCCTTGTTTCAGCATTTTGTTATTTCCCTTCCCCTCCCCAAATTAGAAAAATATATATATAAGATGCAGGGCACTGGAATCAAGTACAGTGAAAACAGGTTATACCATGGGGAAAGAACATACAAAAGAAACAAAAAAATCACATAGACATTATAAGTACATTAAAAACAACAGCAACAAAGATGAAACCTCTTGTGTCCCTATCTTGGGGTTCATTTTGCTTAGCTTCATCTTATATATATACATAGCTTTTGAGCTTTCCTGTATGTCCTAGACATAAACTAGTTATTTCAAATAAGGGAAACCATGGGACCTATGTTTCTTTGGGTCTGACTTACTTCACTTAATATAATTTTTTCCAAGTATTTCCATTTCCTAACAAATGGGGCAATGTCATTCTTTCTGATGGAGGCATAGAATTCCATTGTATATATATATACCACATTTTCTTGATCCATTCATCTACTGAGAGTCATCTGGTTTGGTTCCATATCTTAGCTATGGTAAATAATGCTGCGATAAACATAGTTGTGCTGGTAGCCTTGGTATGGCCTTGTTTGTGATCGTCTGAGTAAAATGGCCAAAAGTGGGATTGCTGGTCATAGGGGAGCTCTACGTGGAGTCTTCTGAGGAACCTCCATACTGCTTTCCAGTCACTCAGTTTTTGATCATTTTGCACCATTCCTTATTTTCTATAGATACTTCATATTGTGAGGACATAGTTTAAGGAATTCTCTTTTATAAATTATTAATCTATTTGAAATTTCTAGAAGACAGATACAGAAATTCCATACTCTTCATTTTGTTGAAAGTCATGAATATTTATCATAAGCATCAAGTTGAGAAACTTCTCATTTATCAGAGATGAAGCAAATGAGCAGACATATTACACTTGCTAAAGATAAGAAGCTCTTATAATAAGTAACTTCTAGAAAAGTACCCCATTTCTCTTTTTATACTTTCGGAAAGTTAGCAAACTGCATCAGTTGGCATTTATATTTATTATTCAGAGAAATTAATTTTTATCATGGCACAGATTAATTCTTATGACAATTGTGATGTTATTTTAGAATTGTAGTTTAAATTTAAAATGGATTCAAAAAATCAATTTCTTCTGATAAATACCTTCAGTTTTATCATATTTAGAATTTTCAGGAAGTTAAATAATATTACTGCTCTTTGGAAGACATTAGTGTCTGTGCCATAATGTATTATTCCAAACTTAATTGGTGTCAGGACCAATCACTGGTGAACAGGGAGGAAGGAAAAAGGAGAGCATATTGATACACTGTGGACTTGACAGGGAAGTCCATCCTTTGCTGGGTTATGTAGTAGAGTGTGTGTGCAATGTGTTTATTTGGTCTTTAAGATGCTTTTGCTGCCAGGTGCTGGTGGCTCATGCCTGTAATACTAGCTACTCAGGAGGCTGATATCTGAGGATTGTCATTCAAAACTAGCCTGAGTAAGAAGGGCCGTGAGACTCTGATCTCCAATTAACCACCAGAAAACCAGAATTTGTGCTGTGGCTCAAATGACAGAGAACTTGCCTTGAGCTGAACAGCTGAGAGACAGTGCCCAGGCCGAGAGTTCAAGCCCCATGACTGACCAAAAAATAAAAAGATGCTATTGCTGGAACTTTCAAGGAAAAATTTTCATCTTCACATACTCATTTGTGGCTCTGACATAAAAAATTGCTTTGTAGTAAAGTTAGCTTCCTTCTTTACCCAGAAATATTTAGAATCTCAGAACTGGAAGATCAAACTTTGAAACTAGAAGAGACAGTCAACTCAAACATATATGCAGTTGAGAGTGATAAAAAGAGGTGAATTTCTGTTCCAGAAACCTCCTTGAAACCACACACAGAGAAACATACAGTCCTGGATCTATTTCCTTCACCTACTGACTTGAGAGTTTCACCTTTGTTTACTTAGTAACAGGCATAAGAGGACATGGAGGACAGATAAAAGCATCAATTATATTTACAAAGAAAATGTTTCCATTAACAAATGGGTTTGTCCACCCAAGTGACCATCTGAAAGCCTTCTTTAAATGAAATGATGCATCCTAATGACTTCCTTGAGCTTGGCCCCATCAGGATTTATACAGATTTTATTCTGTGCTCCTCCATATGACACAATTACTTAATGTTAGTAATTATCATCAATTACAATTATTCATTCAATTATTTAGTGGTTCTTACGCTATACATAAATGCTTTACCACTTAGCTCTACCCCCAGTCCTGTCAGTGATTTTATGCAACACTTATTTTTCCCTAAATAGAAGTTTGTGCCTTCTACCTGTTTTAGATCTCCCATAATCTAAACAATATCAGCTTCTGAAACATTGTAAATTCCGTCTACATATATCTGGGTTTGCATACATAAAAGATACACTAGTTAATTGACAAAATGTTGTACTACTTTAAGATGGAGAAACTACTAATTTTACATTAAAATGATCTGTGTGGGTATAGAGTTGTGGCTAAGTGTTATGAATTTCCCATCGTTGGCAAATTGCCAACACTTAAAAGGAAAAAAGAGAAATCATCAGTATAACAATTTTGCTGAAATATGGTTATATTTCTATATAGTTGACAAAAACCATTTCATCTCCTATTGCTTTTTCCTGCAGCCCCCCCCCACCCTGACATTCCCCTCACATACACCACAGTCCTCTCCACAAGGACTTCTGATGTCCAAGCTTATTGGATTCTGATGATTTTAGAGAATTTGCCAAAACTTGTCTCTTATAACTCTCCTTGAATATTTCTATATAAAAGCTGAGACTAATTACTAAATAAATACATTTCTCAGCCAACTTGGTTTGTTCAGTTATTCAGTTACATTTGTGTGGATAGTAGATTAAATGACGCTCCAGTACCAATCTACTCAGTGTGCAATGCTGCCTTGAGGGCTCTGTTGACTGCTCTGATCAAGTTCAGTGACAGTTTCCTAATTTTGAAATCCCAAGAATATAGCCACAATCCTTGTCTTCAGTTTTCTGAGACATTTGATATAACTGACTATTCCTTGTTTTGAAACTGTCCAGGCTATCCTAAAGCCACTCTGTTTTGGTTTGCTTCTCATCAGATATTCTTTTTCATGTTCTTTTATCAAATTCTCTCATTCTACCATCTCCTCCAGCCTGATAACTCCAGAATCTGTTTTGGGTCTTTTCCTTATTTACAGGATGATATACATTTTTCATGATTGTGATCCTTGTGAAAGCGATTCTGATCACTACCATATCTACATTTTTTTCTATAGGCCTTTCCTTTGTATTTTCTTGCATTTCCTATTCAGGCTTCCAGGCTTGAAGAATGCATTTATCACCATGCTATCCGCCTCCAATTTGTCTTCAAAGTAAAAAGGATTGCTTATTTTTCTTAAATGCATACTCTTTTCTATGGGATTTAATTCTTATTGGGGTTAGTTAAGGTTTATGTCTTCATGTTTTTACTTCCTTCATTACTTCAGTAATCTCAAAATGAAACTGCAATATATTTGCTTTTCTTTCTGCTTAAGAAGACTGTGAACTTATGGCATATAAAGTCTGTGTCAGCTGTATATTCTTAGTGCCTGGAAGGGTCTGCTGTAGTAGATGCATCATAAATGCTCATTGAATGACCATGACACACTGTCCTGGATGTTCATTTTCTTTATGGGTTGTTCCTCTGCTCCTGTCTCTTTGTATCACTTCTTTATACTTGAGAATTAAGCTCATGATTTGTAGCATCCTCAGGCCATATGTGTATCACTCTAGCAAGTGTTACTTAAAAGCAAGTTTGGCCTACAGTGAGCATCTTGCTGTAAATGACCAGCTTTGAAAAGTTCCACTGGGAATCTAATCAATCTCTGTGAGTAGGGACATCTTGCACTGCTGCTTTCCAGGAATCTGCCAGATGGCTCACCCAAAAAATCTTTATTTAAAATCCTTTCAGAGCTGTCCTGGGAAAATGTTGTGGGCAAGCATTCAAACAAGATCAGTAAATGCTGCAGTGTCCAGAAGAAGGATAGCATTTAAGTTACTTACCCCCAAATGGGTCCTTGTGATTCCTTTGGAGCAAAGGTTGATTTTTACTGACTTGTTCCTGTTCCTAAATTGTGGTTGTTTATTCCTCTGAGGTATCAACAATGAGCAGGTTGCAACACATCTGCTCACCTTCACAATGTATCTGAAAGAGGATCAGGTTGTAAATATGAATTTTGTTAAGGAAACAAGTATGAAAGTGGTTCTCAAATTTAAATGGGCTTTGGATGATAAACTGTCGGTATGTTAGAGCTCAAGAAAAGAATAGATGGCTGTGAATAGAATTATTTGGAGAAGAAAGGCTCTTGGATTTGTTCCTTATGTTTTCATCAAAGGTGCTCAGGCTGTCAGAAAGCATTAGAAGCAAGACAAATTCAAAGAATGAGTTTCTAAGAATGTTTGTAGGCCTTGGTCGATAAAGCCACACCAATTTGGGGATGGAATTACCCAAAAAGTTCAATGAGTTAAGGGCACAGAAAAATAGTCTTACTTGCATTTTCTTGGAAATGTGGAATCAAGAACATTATCATAATGATAGGAATATATCATGGGACAAACTAAATTTATTGTTAAAAAAATCTATGTTTTTTTTCATCTTGGAGGGCACAAATTGCTGATCAGTTCCCCCATCCCCAGTAAACTGAGCTTTTATTCTCCAATATAAAGAATTTCATAATTGATCCTATTTCACTGTGTTTGATGGGTTTTAATTTGTTCACATTTTTGGTCTGCAAGGCAGACTTATGATACACCAAAGGCAGATTTGGACAGTGATTTTGAAACATGGATTTTCTTGAGTTCTCAGCCAGGAGTTGATGCAGATGGGCAAGCTGACCCTGAGGATGTATCTGTGCTGTCAGAGGCAGGAAAGCTCAATTGCCATCTGTGAGTAATTAGGCATAATGTCCATACCTGGGACTCGAGATGTTTTATTGCCAGATGTGACCAAGCTGGAAGGTCAGCCTCCTGATAAAATGATGTTTTCTTTCCTTTAAAATACAAAAAGAAATACAATAAGTTACATTATTACAAATATAGTAAAGCAGCAAATGTATTGTGAATTGTTCTTAAGAAACAATGCTTCCTTTAAAGAAGAGTAGTCAACCAATTCTTCTCTAAAGTTTTGACAGTGAAAAAGATTTTCCTCACTTATTCTTTTATCAAGGATGGCTAGTCACTTCTAGAGCATGTCTCAAAATTAAGACAGTTTGAACGGCTAGTAGCTTTGTCAAATAAAGGTTTACTGTTATTTACACAGAAGAATATCTGATTAGGGAAATAGGAAATGACATCATCTTGGTTTTCATGTGTTGACTAAATAAAAGGTCATCTCTTCCTCTCTTAATAACTTAA
The DNA here is from genome assembly GCF_000151885.1 of Dipodomys ordii. NCBI lineage: Eukaryota > Metazoa > Chordata > Mammalia > Rodentia > Heteromyidae > Dipodomys > Dipodomys ordii. The sequence goes on from NW_012267352.1 coordinate 2,014,267, forward strand.
AAATATCTTTAAGTAGTTTTATAAAGGACTTGCCATTTAACAATTTATGAATTAACAATTTAACAATTTATGAATGTTTAGTAGTAATTGAATATAAATTTACCACTCCATAGCAAAAAGACATAGGAACACCTTACATAGTCTTTATTGTTGAATATTGTATTTTTTCTGGCTTGCCTTTTGAGACTTTAAAAAATTATTATCTTTGAGCAGTTGTACAAGGGAGTTGCCATGTAGCAAAGCAGTTGATGAAGACAAGCTATCTTGATGAGTGTCACCCCTTTCAACATTCTGGCCTGTCCCTCCCCTCCCATCCCTTACTCACTCTTCTTAATTTTGTACGATACACATTGGAGTGTTGACTGCATTCTTTCTCCCTTCTCTTCTTTTTTTATCTACTCCTTTCCTCTTGACCTTACCCCACCCTTTTCAAGTACCTGCTTCCTGGTGTGTTATTTTGCTGAAGTTTGACTTTCTGAGGAATTAACCTCTTTGAGTTCTCCCTTGAATCTGCCATATTTCAGTTAACACACCTGTACCCACTTGCATACCACCCACCATATTTACTATATTAAAAAGTTTTATCTTTGTTTGTTTTTAATTCTTATTTTTATTGTACAGGTGACATTCAGAGGGTTTGTAGTCACGTAAGTCAGGTATTGAGTACAATTCTTTTTGACCAGTGTTACCCCTACCTCATTTTCTCCCAGTTTTTTTCCTCCCAACTTCTCTCCCTTTCAAGTTGTATAGTTTGTTTCCAACATAGAGTCTAATGAGTATCACTGCTGAATTAGTATGTCTTCGGCTTCCTCATCTTTTTTAAAGCTCCTCCAAACTATCCAACTAGAGTGGAAGCATGCAGTCATTCTGCTCAGCCTCTATTACATCCCTCCTATCTCTTCACTCATTTATTACCCTGTACATTGTTGCTCAGAGAAAAACTTGAGATATATGGCTCTGACTTAAGTGAAATCACTTTGTATTTAATCTCTTAATGGCTTTTATTTTTCCATCAATAGATACAATTTGCCCCTAAAAATCACATATACAGTTAGGAGAAATGTATTCAGAGTGTATAATCACAGTTTGTTATTTGTCTTTGACTATGAACGTATTTAATCAAGAGACTTGTTAAATAAGAATAAAAAATCACATTAAATAAAAATAACATCACATTTATGCTTTGAAGTCCCTTTAAGAGATAAAAGCTACCTTTGAAACAAATCAAATAAAAATTCTTTTATATGCCAACATATACAGAATGATAGATACATGTGTTTCACATTTTACAGGTGAATGACCTGCAAAAATACTCCATAAAACTTACATAGGAGAATAAAAGGAAATTGAAAATACAGGAAAGAAGATCCATGATGTAAGTATATACACAGAAACAGATAGATGCTCTTAAACATGCACATGCATATGCACACACACCATATATAAAAAGTTCAAATCAATAATAAACTAATTTCAATTATAAAGTAAGCAAATCATTTAGCTCAGCAACATCTTTGCTGGAGGTGAGTGTGCCTGTGCTATAAAGGGAAGATTCCTTTTTGTAGAATAAATGAGCCAATGCATTTGTGGTGGGTAGTATTGTATTTGAGTAGCAGCTGGTTCCCGACTATTTCAATGTTTGCTTTGCAAAGGTTTGTTTTTGAATTGTTTGTTTCCAACAGGCTGAGGTTTATTTTCCAGACATAAAGTTTTTGGTTTAACTATCAGTGAATGCCAAAAGCCCCTGCCAAATTCTCACTTCACTCTATGATCTGTATAATATAATCAAAGTTGATTGTCAGTGTGGGTAACTTACATGGCTCTTGATTGGCCCGACTACTGTTCTGATCAATTTAACTACATAACTAACAGTGACCATTTTTAATATGTGTCATGGTGCCCCAGGTGTGTTAGGGGAGAAACTGCTGATTTCTCTCTCCTTCTTTTTGGTATTTTTCTTTGCTGTATATAGACAAATAAAGTAGAAGCGAACAACATCTGGAAACAATTAATGGACAACAGATTTGAAATTTCTGCTTCATTTAGAATTGACATTATTTTAGAAAAGGGTATTAGCAGGAAATGTACATTTTAATTTTGTCTAGAGATTCCATGTCACTTAAATGTCACTAAATTTCTATTATTGTTTTAATTTAATAAAAATTGTATTTTGCCCTTCTGTTTGCTCACTATGTACACTTCTCAACACCAGTTGTGAGAATTTTCTTCCAGAAATTCTTTTACTTCACAAATCTCAAAAGTCTGATGCTTATGTGGTGAAAAGTAAACTTCCTGGTTTCAAACTTAACATTATTCATAGGATGGAATCAGTTTGATTTTATCTCAGTCTCTTCTAAGTATAGACAGCCAGATATTTATATTTCAATATTAATATTTTTCTTTGTTTCAAATTTTCTCTTCTCTTCTCTCTCCTCTTCTTTCTTATCCAGTGTCCTCATCTCTTTTTTCTCCTTTCCTTTTTCTGAATGCACCTCTCCTGACAGAAGATATGTGGTTGTAATTTGGGGAAATGAGAAAGAAAAAGAAGTACAAAAATGCTATATGCTTTTCATAACTTAAGTTCTATATGCATATATCCTGGGCTAAACATTTTGTCAACATATTAAAAATACTTGTTAAATATTCATCCTTTTCTCAACAATATCCTTTTCCTTAGTGGGTAAAATCACACAAGATCAATGCTTTTCTTGTTGCTTAACATATAATAAAGGGCTACTTAACCTTGTAGCTTAATCAAGGTTTTTCCAGAACCTATGGCAGCTCAGTGACCTTGCTGAAGTAATATTTACCTGTTTAATTGCAGGAACTTTGTTGAAAGTTTAAGAATGACAATGTTATGTGGCACTGCTCAATTTTTCCATTGTGAGACATTCTGCATTTTGCACGGGAAGTCCGTGTTTCTTCAAGTTTTAGTAACTATTTCATGCATTAGAGAGACTAGATAGAGTCTTGTCCTCCTCACTCCTGTCAACCATCAGGGAAATTTTGACTTCTGATACTAAAAGCCAGGAGCTTATCCATGTTTTTGGTCATTTGTGCTTTGGTGTTAATAGTATGTCTTTCTCAAGTTGTTTGCTAAACTATCATCTCTGCACTAGTGTAAGTAGCTCTGCATAAAGCTCAGATATACAACATAGTATTTAATAGGGCACCTAGTTTCTTTATCTTTTGCATAAAAGTGGCTGGAATTGATGGACTTCTTGATCTCAGTTCTAAACTTGGGGAAGCCAAAACTTGCTTGACTCATTTTCTTCCTTCTGGTTATATTTCTCTTAATTCTTTCTCTATTCAGGCTAGAAACCCTCATTGGTCTGGAATCTTTCTCCCAGCAATCACAGTGTACAGCAGTCCTCTGATTGGTCTAACTCCAATTCTAAATAACATTTCCAAGAATGTAGCCTTCAAGGCCAGAGACACTTAGAATTATTGGTATAATTCAATGAAAGACTAAATATTCACACAAGGTAGGCATTCATTGACTTTCTTGCCACATGCCTTGAAGTTGATTAGGTGTTTTGAATCTGTATAACATACTGAGTTCTCATTAGCTATGGATATTCACTGGTCCCCTGTTGCTTGCCTGTTTTCTTGCACTGTTTCATTTTTTTGTTTCCTATTTTATTATTTCTTACAATTCTATATTTTAAATTATCAATGTTATCTCTTTTTCTTAGTTACCATATTTAGGCCTTAAATTTTACCTGCACTCTTCTGTCAGCTAGCTTTTATGTAACTTTGACCAATTTCCAAATCTCTCTTTACTTTAGCAGTTACTCCCTAGGTCAGCTTTTATAAAAGTACACATTCAAACCTTGTTTAAACTTGAATGCCACCACACTTAACACAGGATTTGGTGGAAGTCTTCAAATGCTGCTTGCAGAAAATTGTTATTTGTACACAGATCTTACTCATTAAGAATATTATAAAGCTGATGAAGAAAATCCATGCCTCACTAATCTTTATTCCTCTTCAGCTCTTCCTGTGTCTACCACAGAGACACTCAGAAGGTGTACTCCTGATGAGCATTTACTAAATGGAAACCAATGCCGAGTTCATTTGAAATTTCTCATCACTCTGGCCACTTGTCTTAGTTGGAAGAAGAGATCTTTATTTTCTTCTCATTGTTAATTCCCATGCACTTGGAAGTCTTGGCAGTAAAGAACTCAGCGGCTGTGTGATTGAATGTCATCCAACTTGAGAAATCAAAGGGCCATTGGGAATAAGAGTTTCTTTATGCTCCAAGGTTAAGGGTATGCTACGAGCCATCAATAGTTTTCTTTTAATGTTTGAAAAAATAGTGTATTCCACGAATATTGACACCTAGGGTATCTAGGTGTCCCAGTTGTTTCTTTAAAGAATATCAATGTGCTTTTTTGGTCAACATGATTACATGAAGCTGTTTTTCTCCTAAATTCTTCCAATTTATGGGTTGACAGAACAAGTAAGTCTATTGCAGCTACAAAGCACATTTAAAGAAGTTAAATGTACATATATGGATACATTGAATTTTATGAATTTGCAGGTTTGACATAGGAGAGACTATAATGAATAGAAATCAGAAAGGGAAATAAGAGAAAGATGTGTTATAGAGAATATACAAAATCATAGTAAGAATGCTATTTGAAATACCAGCTATTTATATGAAAATACTATGACATTTTTATATGCAGATTTCCAGGTGATAACACAACTAGTGATTTTCAGTCCTCCAACGTCTGCTGCCACCTTAAATATTATATACTCTAGACATCTTTCTCTGCTACACTCACATCTCACACTCAGACTTTGTTTCATTATCTAGGAATATTTAGTCTTGCACTGAATTATATTAATAATTCTAAGTGGCATAAAGATCTCTCAAAATACACAGTTCTAAACAGTAACAACAGATAGACTTTGAATTAATTTAATCAATGTAGTAAGTTAAAAATACTGCTAATCATTTCCTAATATATCCTTAATTAAGAACTTGTCAGTGTGTTTTGTATACAATAATTTTCTACATTAGAAGCAAGATGATTGTATTTGTTCAGATTTTACCACTACACCCTTGTCTATCCTTTTTTTCTTTTTAGTCTGGGTTTCCAGGGGAAGGTATACAGTTTTTCTAATTTATTAGGTGTCTTGATAAATTATACAATACTCTAGGCATTCACACAGTGAAATAAAAGGAGAATAGTCTTAGGAGAGTAACACAAAAGCATAATGCCTATACACCTATCATCATTTAGAATGGCATTTATTGAAATAAAAAGTATGTTTTATTTTTGTCATTCAGTTTTCAGGCAAGTAAGTATAAACTTGAAATAAAGAACAAGATTTTTTTTTCTAACCAGAGTCACTAAGAAGCAGAGTAGCATGTGACATTAGTTCTGACTCCTTGGAATAATTTTTTCCATAAAATTCTCAAGTGTATTCTCAAGTGGCTTCTTTGTATAAATCTCTTTATTGCTTTTTGCAAGCACCTATCCTTACTGTGGTACAGGAGAGGAGTAACATAGAAAGCAGGAAAGGGGGTTCTACTATGTTTTCAGCATGTGCAGTATGCTTTTACATCTATAAAACCATTCAGTCTTCCTGACAACAGTGACAGGAAAATCACAGTCTTCCAATTTATAGATGAGGAAACTAGACCTGAGATCAATGAACTTGCTCATCAGCCCACCTTCCTTAATTCTTTACACTTTGCTTGCCTTTCCCTTCCTCCCTTCCTCCCTTTATCTCTTTCTCTTTTTCCTTCTTTTCATCTTTTCTTCTTTTCCTCTTTCCCCTTTCAGTCTTTCCCTCTTCCTCTCTCTTTCTTTTTTTCTTTTATGCTGGTTGTGTGGCTTGAACTCTGGGCCTGGGCCCTGTCCCTCAGCAATTCTGCTCCAGGCAAGCACTCTACCACAGCACCACTTCCTGTTTGCTGGTGGCTTATTGGAGACAAGAGTCTCACAGCCTTGCCTGCCTGGGCTGGCTTAGAACCACGATCCTCAGATCTCAGCCTCCTGAGTAGCTAGGATTACAGGCACAAGCCACTGGCTTCCTTCCTTCCTCCCTCCGTCCCTCCCTCCCTCCCTCTCTCCCTCCCTCCCTCACTCCCTTCTTTCTTTCTTTCTTTCTTTCTTTCTTTCTTTCTTTCTTTCTTTCTTTCTTTCTTTCTTTCTTTCTTTCTCTCTTTCTTCTTATTTTTTCTTTCTTATCTTTTAGTAGTTATACAAGTAGTTTCAATTCAGTACAACACCTCAGTTGGTGAATATAACACATGTTGATCATTCTTCCCCAATGTACCCCAACTCTAACCATCCTCTCAAGTTTCCTAGTTCCATTTTTCACATATTTACATTGAATATTATGACTCCACCCCTTTTCTCTCTCTATTCTTCTACTTCTTTCCTTGACTCCTGGTATTCACTTTATAAAACTATAAGCTAGTTGTTCAAAGGGGTTGCATAATTAGAATTCTTCCCAGCATAAACTATAGGTAATATTTTGGTTTATATGTACAGATGACTCTGTGTATGTTTATATATATATATATGTACATTGTCTCTGTGTTATATATACATTTGTAATTTAGATATAGTTTCCACGTATGATAGAAAAATGGGTACTTTGTCTCTCTGAATCTGATATACTTTACTTAACATAATATTATCCAAGTCCATCCACCTCCATGAAAGTGAGATGATATTATTCTTCCTGATAGATAAATAAAATTCCAATGTATATGTTTATCACGTTTTCTTGTTAAATTCGCCCCTTGAAGGGCATTTGGGCTGTTTCTATAATTTGGATCTGGTGCCCATGCTTCTGCCAGAGACAGGAAGAGATGGTTTTCAAGAACACTGAGC
>NW_012267352.1:2024681-2026638 GCF_000151885.1 Dipodomys ordii
AACAAGGACACAGGATGACCCATTGCAACAATGATACCCACAGGACAGTCTATTGGAAACGAACTTTACAACTTCAGGCAGGGGGACGGGAGGAGGAGTGTGGGAGGTGGGGGAGGGAAGGGATAATGGGACAATAACAAGGGAAGGGTAACATTGATCGGCATGTAATGTACTCATTGCCTTACTCATGTAACCGTAACCCCTCTTACACCATCTTTACAATAAAATAAAGTTAAAAAAAAAGAATTTAAAAGGAGCTATTTGCCCATTTAAATTAACAAGTCTTTGTAAGCTGTAAAATCCATAATCTAATGCATTGCTGTAACTTATGTAGCAGGTTGGTGGTGATAGGGTGAGCTGGGAAAAGGGCAATGATCTTGTACTGAATTTATTCAGATATTTCTATCTTGGGAGAGGAGCATCTATTCTTGGGCTTAAGAGGCATCTGGACATTCTTTTTATGACCTCGTCTGGGAAATAAATCCTTAAGCTCTGCAAAGGAGTCTGATTCTCTTTTACCTCATTACCTTTAAGTGGATTGAGGCTCTGAATCACATTGCGTGTGCATTGATCCCCAGTAGGCCAGATCCTGGTGTGTCAAGGCTCCATTCCTGCCTGTTGTAAACAGTTAAGAAATAGTAATTATTATATTATATATTTATGTTAGTATTATTAAAAAACCCATTATGATATTAAATTTAATATGTTTTATCTAAATGAGATGTTTGAACAGAAATGAAGCCATTCTTCATCATTGTTTAAAATCATATTCAAAGCCCCACAGTACAGGTGGCTTGACTACCAGCATGTAGGTGCTGCCAGAAGGAACTTTCTGAATTCAGCTCTATCATAGTAGGTTATTAATCTGCTGCCATGGAAACAAGTACTTAATCCTTCAGAAACAAGAAAATAACTTTAAACAAGGCACTGTTTCAAATAATTGGTTGGTAGCAAGCAGTGTTTCTTCCTTTCTCTTGTTTCTTTCTGTCTTTCTTTTTCTCTTTTTTCAATGCAAATTTTAAGTGCCTAAACTCATATTTGGAAATGTGATTTGAGTTTCTATGGAAACAGATTGACAGCTGAGGCCTCCGAGCTCTTGTAATTTGTAGGGCTCAGGTTAAGTCCTGCAAATGTCAGTTGTCTTAAGGTATTTACGGGAGCCAACAGAAATAAGTCAGCTAAACTTCAGGGAAAAGGAACAATATGTTAAACGTTTGCAAAATCATATATGCACGATTCTGTAAGTTTGGGAAAGCATGAGAGATGGATGGGCAGAGGGAATAATAGATGGCATCAGCCATTAAAAGTTGTGTGATCTGACCTCAAATTGAATACCATTTACTCAGTACCCAAATAACTTCTTGTTTTTATTTTTTATTTTCCTTTTGCTGGTTCAGGGGCTTGAAACTCAGGGATTGGGTGCTGTCCCTTAGCTTTTCCAGTTCAAGACTAGTGCTCTGTCACTCAAGCCTTAGTTCTGCTTTTAGATTCTTTTTTTGATCACTAATTGTAGATGAGTTTCATATGCACTTTCACACAGTCTTGAGATCTCAGCCTCCTGAGTAGCTAAGATTAAATTCATGAGCCACTGGCACCTGTCTCTGTTTTTTTTTTTTTATTGTTGTTGCATGGAGTACTGAAGCCTTGGGAAAGCCTACAACAAGCTATATTGAGCCCAATAGGAAAATATCTTTGTAAATATCTTTATTTGTGCTAGAAATGATATTTAATTTTTCAACATTTAAGTATAATATTGGAAAATAATTTTCAGATGAGAAAATAACTTCATTTTCATCTCACTGAGGAATTATTTTGTGGTAGAAAAATTACATTATTTTTCAGTGCATAGAAATACTTCATTAAGAAAAGGTCCAAAGCTATATACATATGACCATATAAGATGATGCTAAGTGAAATGAACCCCAAGATAGGGACACAAGAGGTTTTATCTTTGTTG
>NW_012267352.1:2027774-2069428 GCF_000151885.1 Dipodomys ordii
TTTTTAATATAAGTTTTTCTGAGTCTTTCCATTTTCTTACAAATGGTACAATATCATCTTTTCTGATTGAACCATAGAATTCCATTGTGTATATGTACCACATTTTCATGATCCAATCATCCATTGAAGGGCACCTGGATTGATTCCATGTCTTGGCTATGGTAAACAATGCTGTGATGAACATGGTTCTGCCAGTTGCTTTAGTATAGTATTGTTTGTGTCCTATTGGATTTAATAAAGGCCTTATTTGGGAAGAATAAATATTTTTCTTTTGCATTATTTATAGACAGCTTAAAAAAAACCTTTGTGAATTTGATTATTTCCCTAAAATACATTTTTTAAAATAGTATTTTTAGTTATGAGCTAAATACATATATAAAATTGCTAAAATTGGTCATATAGTGGGCTCATCCATACTTAAAGTTTTTAGGTAAAAACTATGATATTTCTTTTAGAATCTTGTAATTATTTAGAAACTTGTAATTCTTCCTTAGTACTCTCAGAGCTCCTGAGTTCACATACATTGCTTATCATGATTTGTTTGTCTTAGGTCTATCTTACATGTGAAATCACGTAGTGTTTGTCTTGCTTGATTGAGCACATCCATATTTTCACTAATGGCAGGATTTCCTCCTCATCCTTCTTTTTGACAGTTCTAGGTTTTGAATTTAAGGCCTGGTGCTTGCTAGCCACCTGAGCCATGCCACATGAACCACAACCCTTTTGATTTTTTTGCTTCAATAATAAATGGTATTATTAAAAATATAATACATGGTGCTGTATTTTTGCTTGGGGTGGTCTCAGACCATGATAGGAATATTTATACCTACTATACTACCTGGGATTACAGGAGTACACCAGCACAATCAGTTTGTTTGCTGAAATAGGATCCTGCTAACTTTTTGACTAGGCTGACCTCTAATGTCAATCCTTTTGATCTGTACCTTTTTCTCCCAAGAAGCTATGATAATAGATATGAGCCACCTGTATGGAAATCAATAACTTATTTCCTTTTTGATGGCTAGGTTTCATGGTAAACAGTACATTTTCTGCATCCACTTGCCAACAGACACTGGATTGCTTCTTTATCTTGGATATTGGAAATAATGCCACAATGAACATGGGAATGTGAATAAGAGTTGCTGACCTTACACCATGTCAGTGTATGTTCAGTTGTGAGCTAGCTAGATCATACGGCTAATTTTCCTGAAAAGTCTCCATATTGTTTCCCATAGTGTCTACATTATTCTCTTTGCACAGGGAAGAGAGCAACTGGTTTTTTTAAACAGATTTTTAGTTGCTATAACAATGAAAAACTTGAGAGAAACAGATTAAAGAATGAAAGATTCTTTTTGTTTCAGAGGTTTCAGTCCTCCAAGTATGGAATGTGTGAAAGATGGTCTTCTCACACGGCTGTCAGGAAGCAGACAGAGAGAACAAGTAATGTCTACACTAGTGGAGCTTTCTCCTTTTCCCTTTTAGTTCATCTTAGCTCCCATCTAGGGATGATGCTGCCCACATTCCTGGGTGCCTATGTTCAGGACAATCTTTCTCTCTTAGTTTTTCCCCTATTCATTTCTCATGAATATGGATAATTTCCATAATCACTTACTAGCTCTTTAGATCCTTCTGTTGTTAGAGTTGATTCTGACAGAGTATCTAGTCTGGCAACAATTTTGCACCATGGATCATGGAATTATAATGTATTTTAATATCTTAATAAAGAGTTTCTCTTTATTAGTCTTTTTCACAAATTTCCAGACAAACTGAGTCATAAGGTCTAATTTTAAAGATAAAAAATATCTCACTAAGATTTTAAGTGGGAATGCAGTGAATTCATAGCTTAATTTGGAGAAAACTGATCTTTATAATACAGATGCTTCTTCTTCAGAACCATGGCAAGTGCTACATTTTCAACTTTTCTTTTAGATTCTTCAGTATTTTATAGTTCTCTTCCCATGAACTCGGGATTTTACTGTAATGCCATTCACTTGTCTTTGTTCTCTATGCAAAAGTATTATTTATGAGCAGTTTCTATACTGAACATTCAGTTGTACTTTTCTCACCTCTCTCTCCCAAATATCATTCTGGGATTTATTATTGGCTTGTTTCAATTTCTATTAGAAGTAAAAATTACCATGTCTTCATTACTTGAAATTTTCTATACATTCAAACAATAAAGCAGCTACAATTTCATAGGATAATGGCAGTCTAACAGCAAGAGGAGAAAAATTCCAGTTGTATTCTCTTCTTTGTATCTAGTTTTAAATTAGTTTCTGAGATAATTGTTCTGGCTCGTATGCAGCTTTTTTTTTTTTGGCTCCGGTCATGAGGCCTGAACTCTGGGCCTGGGCACTGTCCCTCAGCTCTTCAGCTCAAGGCTAGTGCTCTACCACTTGAGTCACAGCACCACTTCCGGCTTTTTTCTTTTTGCTTATGTAGTGCTGGGGAATCGAACCCAGGGCCTCATGCATGCAAGGCAAGTGCTCTACCACTGAGCCACCTTCCCAGCCCATCTTATGCTGCATTTTATGGTAACTATAATGTGTCAGTTGAAAAGGCAGAAGAAGGCTTCTTCTATATCTTATAATGTACTGTCAACATCTATCTCAGAAGATGCTGCCTTCTAGCATAGGGATATTCCTTTGTTTTGGGTTTTTTTTTTGGCCTTCAATAGATTGAAAATGACTCTTGGAAGTCTAATCTTTTAAATAACAAATACTTTCTTCTCCTGCATTAGGTAAATTAGATTAAAGGTAAAGATGCTTGGCAGATTCAGTGTCTGACCAGGGCTCACTTCCTGTTTGTGTGTGGCATCTTCTCATTGTTTCCTAGTGTGGTAGAGAATATGCTGTGTCTCTTCTTACAAAGGGACCAATCACATTTTTAAAGGCTCTGCCTTCATGATATAACCAACATTTGAAGGCTATATTTCCTACCACCATCATTTAGGGGTTTAGAATCTTATAAATTTAGGGAGACATAAACATCCACTTCATATCATTTATTATAATCAGCAGCCCTTCAGTTAAACAGAGTATTTCCATCTCTATTGCTATATATATTGCTATACTGGTGGAGAGAAAAATGGATATTAACAAGGAGTTAGAAAAGTTCAGAGAACAAAACTATAGTTTGAGTTGCCTGGTAGGATAAAAAATTGCATGGGAAATTGAGGGGGTGGAGGTTAAAGCAGCTTTTACAGTAAGATCCATTAAGATTCTTTCCCATTAGTCCAATCTCGGCCAACAGAGGGCAGGGTTATTATTACTACAAAGTGATCCAGCAATTGGATTCTTTCCATGGGCAGAATTCTACTGTCATCAATGTACTCATTTTTTAGTGACACATTGAAACAAACATCAGGCCAGAATTACTTTTTAAAAGATACGATTTCTCCACAAACTGTAATCATTAGGATATTATTCAACACTGCATTTTCTAATAAAATATAGTCACTTTATGTGCCGAGTAATCTATGTGCCATCTTTACTGATATGATAAATTAAAAAAAAAACAGGTTTCAAGCAGCTACATTTTAAGTTCAGCACACACAGCTGCCACTTGAAGCTCAGCTCACAATCAACTTGATAAGTCAATCAATTTTCATTTTGTTCCCATCTCCTAGGTAACCAGAGCATCCATCCAGACCCTTGCCAAGGGAGAACATTTAAAAAGTAATATGTATTCATAATCTGTTTGCTTCAAACACTGACTTAATAGAAAAGCAAAGAGCTACCCATGCAGTATTTTAAATCACAGTGACATAAAATTTTCTTTGATTTTTGGGAGAGAGCTTGAGGGGAAACATACCATGGAATACAACATCATTATATTTCAGTCTCCTAAGATCTATCATGAATGAAAACGACACCACCTGCTATGTCTATTATGTGTTTAATGTCAATAACAAGCATCCCACTGCTGGTTATGAAAACAAATTCTAAGCCATCTGACATTATACTTATAACCCATCCCCTGCTTTATGGCTCTGAGAACAACACAACTTCATGCAGGGTACTCTGGGGTTAGTCTTTTGATGTGTATACAAGGTTTTTGGTCTCAAAGGAAGTCATTTATCTGCTTTAGCAAAAAAAACCCTCTTGAGACATTATGTAAAATGTAAATTATAAAACAGTATTAGTGCACAATGTAGATGATGAAAAATTTCAGCCATTGTAAAAAACATTAAGTTTTGCCTCACCTGAAATCCTTGTGGTAGGTGAAGTCATGGGAACAGTAGAACATTGGTGGTTTTAGTAATAGCTCACATCCAGGAAGTTGTGGATTTTGCTTGCCTTGTGGACACAGAGTAGCATTCAAATCCTACTGACTGCTCAGGCGTCTAATTCATTTGGGTCTTACTCGATCCCTTCAAACACAGCTAACTGGTTTATTGGCTAGTATATTTGGGATTTTTTTTCTTGAGCCCTGGAAAGGTCATTTTGCTTTTCCTGAAGAAAATCTTGGATAACATGCACCTTTTAAACAATCTCATGTAGTAATTGGTATATTTACATAATTGTAGCAATAGCACCTTTATTCTTGGTTTAAAGTAAAACTTCTCAATCCTTACTAGGTGAGGTCTATTACAGGCCAAATCCTGCTTCTCTTCTCCACTTGGCTTACACCTGTCTTCCATTTCTTATCTATGTTTCTGTCTATACCAGGATCACATGGAGGAAGGGAACAAGAAAAACCCCAAACTGGCTAAAGCTATGACATCAGTGTTCACTGGACATGGCTGACATTGGCAGATGGCTTCTGTTTTGTTACGTGCAGGTAGGTTGTAGATTCGTTGAAGATCTTTCTGAAACCTGCACTTGTCCAGTCAACCTCCAGTATGGTCCTTTTGGGATACATGTGCTATCCTCTCCATCTTTTAAAATATCTTTAGATTTTCATGGTCTAGAGAATTATCTCACAATAAGACAGTAATTGATGGTTTCCTTTAGGACCTCAATCATAAATGACACAGAGTCTGTGTTAGCAGTCTTCTTTTTAGGATCACCATAAACAAACTACAAGGGCAAGATTCACTTGAACTTGTCAAATGCATGGCAGATGTCAGAACCTTGTTCCTTGACTTGAGCGAGATACGTGAGTATAATGAATCCTAACAGTATCATCTTGTGAAGGTATTTTGGAGTGAGGGTGCTCTTTGGCTGGTCAACTTCCCTGCCTTTTAAAGTAAGTCCTTGATGAACTTTGATAACTTTAGGTTGCTTATTAGGGCCAGATACTTAATTGGATGGTGATTTTTACTCCCATTTGTGTGCCTTGTTCTAGTAATTCACTGTTTTCATTTCTGATTTTGCTGTAATGTTGTTCAAATAAGGGGAACACATTAGTTCTTCCTTGCTTGTGAACTTTCAAAACTTCCCTGGGGAATGAGCAAAAGGCTCACCTGATTTTCCATGAAGTGATTTTCCTCATTGCATGAAGAAAGGGCTTCCTTACATTCCCCAAGCCAATTATAAATTATTAAAGAGGTCTTAGTGGCAAGGGAGGAAAAAAATGGGTCTACTGCCAGTGCTGAGATAAATACTAATATTATAAAAAAGTGACAAGGGTGAAAGTTCAGATTCCATCTATGTGCTCAGAACAGTCATTTCTTTTGTCCTTTGAGAGTTTTCAGCTTCCAAACATTGAGCTCCCTCCCCGCCAAAAAAATCTAGACTGCAACCTGATCCTCAAGATTAGTTTAACACACTGTACTTCTTGCTTGGGTTTCTTAAAAGAGAGAGAAAGAGGGGGAAAAGGCAGAAACTATGATATTAATAAACTTGCTGTAGAGCAATGTAGAGTCAGCGGCCTGGTTGGGCTAGGAGGGATCAAGAGGCTAGTCCAAATGCTCGACATGGGTCACGCTAAGATGTTAAGATGCTAACATGCTAATATGAAGATAGTTGAGGATGGGACAGACTTAGGGACAGGAAAAACAAAACAGAAAACCAAATACAGGGTGAGGCAATCAAGGGAATGAAATAAAACATAAATTAAAAGAAAAGAGCAAAAAGTCCAGTGGTTTTTAGACCGTAACTGAATTGAAAACCAGAGGATCTTTTCAGTTAATGGAAGCTGGATGCATTGTGTGCTGCAATGAGGGTCTCTCACTTCAGGGAAGCCTGATAACAAGTTTGATAACATGCCAGTTTCCATTTTATTGTTTTTGCTGTCTGTGAGGGGATCTTTCCTGTGGGCACATTTAAAGAGCCCATGAGGTTCTAGGCAAATGGTCCGTAAGGAGGCTTTTCTTTTTGTTATAAATACAGTGTAATGACATGCCCCATTTGCCAGTGAAAGCCATAATGGCTTATTCAGATCCATCATACTAAGGGTTACCCAGGGACGGTTGAGCAGACACATGTTTCTGTTGCCAGCAGAAACAGTTAGCCCTCTTGTTACACGTGTTAGATTATGATATGCTACTTCTTCTTGAGTTGTTAGCAAGGACTTCTGGGTAAGGAAGAGGAAGAATTCATGCCAAACTGTCCTCAGCCTTTATTCATTTCTTTACCTACCACAATAGAATCATTCTCTGAAAAACAAAACAAAAACAAGGCAGGTTGGTCATTAGAAAGCATGGCACTTAAATTTTATTTCTATTTGGTGGTACTGAGATTTGAACTCAGGGCCCTGCACTTGCTAACAGCTCCAGTACTACTGGAGACATTGCCCCTTCACCCCCAGCCACAACAGGCCACTTTTGCATAGAATAGTTGGATATAGTCAATTTCCATGAGTCTAATAACATTTCAGTTCATGATACTTTTTTTAGAAATGCAAAATTGAATGAATTAAATGATTAGAATTTAATAGTCTGAGCCTAGCCATTTATTTTTGTCTAAACATTGTATTTGCAAAGCTACTACATAAACCACTCTACGAATTATTCCTACCAGATAGAATTCCAGTTTTAACAAATGTCAACACGAGTGTGGTCCTAATTTCCTTCTATTTCTCTTCTCCTTGATCTTCCTTTCAAAGATTTTTAATTTGAAATGCTTTTTCACATGCTAGATTTGGGTAGATTATAACAAGAAGGCTGTTCTGTGTTACATGAGGGATACATCTAAAGTTCTGACTTTCCAGTAGGATATTTACTTGGGCTTGGCACAGATTGTTCATGAACAGTCTTGGGTACTTTATCTCAAAACAAAACAAAAGCCAAAGCAAACAACAACAACCTTAGCTCCACCTCTAGCATCCAGAGTTTAATAAGCCCAAAGCTCATGGGAAATTGACTGTATCAGGATGGGATGGAAGAGAGGCTCTTCTACTCTAACTTATTGACAGCGATGGTGGACTGTAGTTGTTTGATGGATAGAGGAAAATTTTGGTGACCAAGGACATTGATATTTTTCAGATATTCTTGGGCGTAAACAGTGCTGACTGATGAGGTCTAGGTAGTACTGCCACCAGCTTCACCTTGCTTCTGCAGCTCTTTGTTGCCTTGAATTGTCAGGATTTCTGCTTTTCAGAACATGCCACACTTTCCCACAAAACTCTTGATAACATTCAGTGACTAACCTCTTTGTAAAGATCATTTTTATTTAAAATAGGCACTTTCTTGTTGTCTGAGACCTGGACTAGAAAGCAGTATCTGATCATTTCACTCCTTGACTGGTGTTCTACCACCTCAGTCATACCAAATTTGGCACTTTTTTGTTATTGTCTTTGCTCACAGGTCCTAAGAGTTTAAAATTAATAATCTGAAATACAATATAAAAGTGAAAGACAAAACAATAAACTTCAAAAACAGTACACCTCGAGCTGAGACCTGCCCCCACCTGCTCAGAAATATAGGCCAGGGTTGACTGTTAGCTTTATAAACGAGAGACAGATATACATCTCACATGTATTCTTTTATTTAATTAATGTACACTTGTTAATAGTATATTGAAGAAATGTCAATTGTTCTAAATACTTCTTAAAAAATAGAAAAAAAATTTATTTAGTTTCATCTTACAAAGGAATAATTTGCCAAGCTAAGAAAAATGTTCTATTTGTTGCATTTTCTTAGAACAATAATGAAGCAAATAAAATATTTAACAGCTAAATCTGATAAAAAAGCTTTATTGATCTTAGAAAACAGAAATTAGGAAAACTTTCACTATAATTCATATGTTCTTGAAAGCATGAGGAAACATATTTGATCACATATACTTTTAATTACTTACTACATCTAATGGATATTATAATTGATAATACTCTCTTGCAATAAGGAATTCACATGAATTGTTTTTAAAAGGAAAGAAGGTCTTAGGCTTTTTCTGAGTGGTTCAAAGGTCTAAATCAATATGCATTAGCATACTGTACTTATACTCCATTCGATCTTTCTCAAGGATTAAAAAAACACATAGACTTCAGTAAGAACAGAAATACTCTTGAGGTGATAAAATGATGTGGATGTTATGCTTGTTGATGTACTTAAAATACACACCCATGGCTTTTAGGAAATACAGCATACAGTCATCTGAATGAAGCAAAATACAGATTAAGTGGGGGCAATCATTTATTTATTTATTCATTCATTTGCTTTTGACTCACTCACTTTCACATATAAATGCAGACCTCTCCCTGCACTAACATCTTTATTTCTCTCAAATGTTGTATAAACTTGTGTAATACTCTATGCTTTTCAGGTGGGTGTTGTTCAACTTTAAAGTCATACATAATTTAGTCTTTATAATTCATACATCATACAATTTACTTATTTAGTGTATATTCTATTGGCTCTTAGTATGTACACATTGTACAACCAAATTCTACAGAGCATTTTTATCATATACAAAAGAAATATTATTATAACCATTGGTAATTATTCTTTGTTTCTCTTCTTTCTTTTCTAACTTTCTTCCTCTTCCTTGCCCAATCAATCACATATGTGACCTTCTATCTCCATATTTACCTACACTGCACATATTTAAATATTACTTCTATTTAACTATAAATATGTCTCCTTTGACCAATCCCTATTCACTCTCCTCTCACCCATTCATACATCTGGTAACCACCATTGAACTCTATTTTGTGTGTTGAGCTGCTTTAGAGTCCTTTATGAGAGAGATCATGTGGTCTTTGTATTTCAATGTCTGGCTTATTTCAAGCAACAACATTTTCTTCACCTTCACCTGTGGTTTTGCAAATAATAGGACTTTTTAACTTTTTATGGCTGAAGAGAATGCCATTGTACACATATTCCATGGTTTATTCATTTGTTTATAAATCCTTAGGTTGAGTTCATATTTGTCTCTGAATAACCCACTCAAAACATAAGAGTTAAAATATTGCTTCTACATATAAAAATTTGACTTCTTCTAGGTACAAGCTATTAGTGGGACTGCTGGATAGCAGTAGAACTCATAGGTGTGTGTGTGTGTGTGTGTGTGTGTGTGTGTGTTTTAATAGTTGAAGGAACCTTCCTACTGGGTTCCACAGTGGATGGACTAAATTACATTCCCACGAATAATACATAAGTGTTCCCTTTGTACCTCATCCTTACTAACACTTGCTATCTTTGTCTTTTTTTTTTTTTTATTATGGCCATTCTGGCTCAGGTGAGGTAACATTTCACTGCAGTTTCCTCTTGCATATCTGTGATGATTAATGATGTCGACCATTTTTTCACATACATGTTGCCTGTGTGTCTTTCCCCCATCATGCACCTCCTCCTCCTCCTCCTCCCCCACCACCATTCTTCTGGCAGTACTGTCAGAATACATATTCACTCTAGGAAACTTGGGGCTCTCTCTTCCACCAAAGTCTTTCTCACCTAAAAAAGTTACTATCACTTCTGTTGTGTATGTATTTTATTGTTTCTTCCACACAGGAGGATCAAAGGGCTAAACAAAGGGGTGAACTCAGTTACATTCACGTTGATTCTGAAGTTTAATCTGAGTTCTCAGTAGTAAATACTGTATGTGATTAAATTATTAGTGTTGCAGAAAACTTATTACATTCTGACCTTAAAATGAGAAATATTTCAAATTAACATGAGAAGATTGGCCTTAGACTGTCTCACCAAAGGTTAGCTTTCTCTTGAAAAATATCTCTTAAGCAGATTTCATACACTTCCTAGGTAACTCTTCTGAGTGTTTGAAACTTTACTGCCAAGAAGCTGGTGGCAAAATGATAAGGTTGCCTCTGATCCATTCTGCCACTGATTTGCAATTTGGCAGCCTCACAAAGCTGTTAGGCAGCGTATTGTCCTGAGTCTATTTATTAAGTGCATATCAGCTAACAACTCTTGGCTTGATGCTATAGATGCATCTCTGAGACCATAAATGCACAACAAAGATTTGTCTTCCTAATTTTAGGTTCAGTCAAACTATTAAACAGAAGTATTTTGTGTTGGTGAAATAGAACTAAAAACCCTAAACATCCAGGAGATATTTATGGCAATTGTATATGTAAGAGGTTTTCAAAGAATGCTTGTTAAATTGAATTTTTAAAACACTAATGAATGAAAACAAAAAGATAAATGTTTAATGTAGTCTAGGGTGTGTGTGGACACTAAGCACACATGATCACATATCCTTCAATCAAAAATAATGATAATCTAGAACTGTGCCCAGACTTTATTATGCACTTTTTGAGTAATTATATTCTAAGAACTGACAACTACAATTTGCACATCTATTAAGGTAAAGATGCATTTTCAATCAACTGTTTTATATTCTTTTTTTTAACTTGCAAATTGGTCTTTAATCAGCAAAATGAAGATAAAAACTCTCATTTATTCAGTGGTTAACAGATTTAATAATTTGTTTCTTACTTTTAATACTGATCCTTTAGTGACAGTTAAGCCAAATTACTGTTTTTGCAGCAATAATTGTAGTTCTGTAATAGCAGTAGCTTTCACTCATTCGGTCTCTAGTATTTATCACTCACTACAGGTAGAGGCTACATATTTTTTCATGTTCACCTTTATAAATATTTCTAACTTCATTTTATAGATGATTATCATATTCAATTCCATGTGGTTCAAGTGAGATTCTCTGTATTATATTCTTATATAATGTATATTTACTATGGATTTAATTATGAACTGCTACTTGGGCTGTAATCACTCATCAAATTGGTAGCTTTGCAAATGCACTGATCTACATAAACTCTTTGGGTTCAAATATTGCACCTTCAGGTTTGATTAGGCACATGCATTGTAATGTGTGTTTCACAAATACTGGTGTGAAGAAATGTAGGCGTTTATTATTGTATCAGTTATCTATAGTCTACTGTAAATCCTAAAAGAACTCAGGAAAGTCATCAATTTAAATTGCTACTTTCTTTCTTCAAATTAAAATACAGAACATACATGAGCTATGCAACAAAAGGTATACTTGTAAAAAAACTTCCTAGGAAGTTTTGCAATTTATAGAAGAGATACGATAGCACCACACACCGGATTTACTAGAGCTTCTTATTTTTTAGAGTTCGTATACCTTCCATCTGGGGACTGTATCATTAAATTGATACTTTTGGATCAATATTGGTTCAGGAAAAATACTAATATGAAGTTTGGCATTCTTGCAAAGTAACAATTAAGAAAAATAAGATATTTTCTTAATTGTAAATGTTGAAATCTGTTTATAATTATTTCATTACAACATATAGTTTGAAGTCAATGCATTGTTTGGAAGAAAATAAGCCCAAGAAATTATTGCTCCAATGAGAAATGCTTTTGCCTAAGGCATTATAACATTGGAAAAATTTACTAGTTTTTAGGGAACTAGATTTATCTCTTCTTCTTCATCTTACACCTGCTTCTTCTCTTTCTTCTTTCTTTCTGTTTCTCTTCTTATCCTTACGCTTCTTTTTCCTACTTTCCCTTCTCCTCCTTTTCTCTTCCCTCCTCCTTCATTGAGAACTAATCAATACACAAACCATGTATTTTTTTATTTTTTGGGGTCCGGTCGTGGGGCCTGAACTCTGGGCCTGGGCGCTGTCCTTCAGCTCTTCAGCTCAAGGCTAGCGCTCTACCACTTGAGCCATAGCTCCACTTCTGGCTTTTTTCTTTTTGCTTATGTGGTGCTGAGGAATCGAACCCAGGGCCTCATGCATGCAAGGCAAGCGCTCTACCACTGAGCCACCTTCCCAGCCCCAAAAACCATGTATTTTTAACACATGCATCTCAATGGATTTAGATATGCACAAATGAAAGGAATGCTATCATCATAGCAAATATATTAAAACTATCTATCATCTACTTCCTAACATTTCTTTGTGCTCTTGGGTATGTATTTCTAAGCTCTTAATATGTCTATTGCTAACGATAGATGTTATGTTTTATAACATACCTCTGGAAATTACTCATCTTGCATTTAGACACATTGCATTAAAAATTCCCAATATTTACTCCCTTTAGTGACAGGTAGCTGCTATATTTTATTATTTATTTCTATTATCTTGATTATTTTATATACTTCATAGGACTAGCATCATGAAGCATTTGTCCATATGCTGTTCATTTATTTATTTTAGCATACGGTTTTATAGTTTTATCACTGTGTGAGTATATCCAGGACATAATCATTTTTCAGTACTAAGAAAACATTAATTATTGAAACCTTGTAATTTCCCTAGTGAAAATTCTTCCAATTTTTATAATGGTAGAGGTGACCAAATCATACTTCACTTTATTTTACACTGTTGACATATTGGTTCCAGAACAGTGACCCAAAATTATCCTGGTCTTGTTTACTCTGTGAAAGGTTCATTAAGATAGATGAGATGACCCAGAAATATAGTTTGAGTTTTTAAAAATAAATTCACCTTAATATATCTGATTTCATGTATATTCATCATAAAACATTGTTAGAAAACAGAAAAAATATCAGCCAACTATTTAGCACATTGCTTTACAGATGTTTTATGAAATAAAGAATTGCCTTTTTACCTTTATCCATCATTGGCAATTGAGGCTAAACTCTATTCACAGTGATTTTTGTTAGCACAGTTCCATTTATTTGAGTTGCTTAGGTTTAGAGATCATTTATTTGTTGATGAATTTTGGCCTATAGAGCTAAGAACAGGTTTGTACATATTTGTGATGATTTTTTCACTAGTCTCTTAGTAGAAAAGGTCAGGAATCAATTGGAATCTATGATATAAATTATATAAATGATAATTTAATACATATACAATTCAGTTATATAATAAATTATAAAATCAGAAGAATGTCAAGAATAGTTTCTAACTTAGAGACTACAAATTTACTCTTACTGCCATAGTAGATCACTGAAATTCATAGTACATTGAAATAGTTGCTGGCTTGCTTTTTAAAAGAATAGTATTTGGGTCACAAATAGGCTGAACAACACTGGTCAAATCAAGCCAGATACAATTAGCCTTCATTTGCTTTGAAAAACCTGTCATGTTCAATTTTTCATATAGTTATATTGGACTGTCCACAGTTAACAACTATTAATAAGAAAACAGGTTCAACAAGAGAAGTCTCCTGGTGTGTCAAACAGGGGAGCAAACTGGAGAAATTTTATCTACAGCTGAAACTCTTGACAGTAGTTGTGTCAGCTGATTTGCTTCCTTATCATGTGTCATCTTTAAATACTTCATAATTGTGTTACTGATCCCTTCTGAAAGACCCAGCCTTCATCTTTTATAAAAGATACTTTATTTACTTGGTGGTCCACATTCCTACAAACTTGATTGCTTGTGATCTCTCTTTCTCTTCTATGTTAGGTTCCTTAATAATTATTCATTGAGCATAACAGGAAAAATGTGGCCCTGAAATCCAAACTATTGAGGTTTATTTTTTTTAAAAGAAAGTTCAGAATTTTTTGAGCATTGACATTATGAAAGATCAATTAAGTTTTTGTATGTCTTTGTTTGAGCGAGATGAATGAAAATCATGACAATGTAGCATTAGCCTTCAGGAAGCAATGTTCTCCTTTGGTAGTATAAGTATAAACAAGAATGTCTTTCTGTCCTTATAAGATGCTAACTTATGCTGGGTGCTGGTGGTTCATGATGTAATCCTAGCTACTTAGGAAGCTGAGATCTGAGGATCACAGTTTGAATCCTGCCTAGGCAGGAAAGTCTGTGAGTCTCTTATCTCTTCAAATTAAATACCCCAAAAAGTTGAAATTGGAGCTTTTGCTAGGCTTGAGCAGGTAAGTTCAAAGACATCTCTCAGGACACAAATTTCAGCCCTCGGACTGGAACAACAGCAAAAAGGATATTAACTTATTAACATTTTCCCCAATATTGCAGCACTATTTTCTGCACTATTTCCTCAATATGTTAACTTTTTGATGATCATCAAAGAGGAGTGCTTTTAGTATGGAAAATATTTAAAGAGAAGTTTTCAGATTCATATCTTCCAATACCCATATTTATTCTGTTCTGCGACAAATGTGTAGTAGTTCAGGTGAGTAGATTATCTTGACATTATATTATCTTGGCATCAAATATATTAGTATTTACTGATCATTAATTATTAGTAAGGTGGTAAAAGTTGGAATTTTTGGTAGAAAACTTGGCTCTTACTAAACATTTCTTTTCTTCTAATTTAAATAGCTACAAGTCTGTTGTAGCTCTTACTGAAAACAGTATTTTTATTTAGAGAAGTTCTTATCTTTATTCTCTCAAGCTGAAGTTGTCATTAAGTTCCATAATTTTACATGACTAAATAATCTATTCTTAATTTATGCCAGAGAATTGTAATAAAAGGTTTATATTTTTCTCCTATCTCTTAGACTATTCATAGTTGCAAAGGCCATAACACTTTGGTACAACAAGGAGATCTTGAGTACTACACAGTGTCCTACTCTACAAGATTTCCTATGGGGTTTCTCATGGCTTTTCTGTTTATTTTTCAAGTGATAACTACAGAGAAGTAACTGAATTCATCCAACAAATATAGAGTGCATACTAACTCTTAGGGATTGGTTTTGGTGCATATTTTTTAACGTCATAATTTTAATTTTATTGTCAAGGGGATATCCAGAGGGGTTCCAGTTACATAAGATAGTGTAACTTGTTACCCCCTCTCATTTTTCTCCTTCTTTCCCTCTCCTCCCACCTCCACCCAAGTTGTACAGATCATTTCTAACATACTTGTTAGTATCACTGCTGCATTGGTTCCCTAATATTGTTAAATTGAAGCAAAGTGATATTTTAATCTGACACGTACATTTAACTCTATTTGAGATTCATTTGAATTCTACGTATGTTGCTTCTCCTCTGTTTTGACATGATGAAGACTTAGAGGACCTTGAAACAATCAAGAATGCTTGGGGACTGGGCATTTGGAGACTGATTTGTGGGGTTGTTTGGGCGTTCAGCCAGTGACACTGTGGTCTTTGCAAACAGAAAAACTAAGTCACAGCATGGCTTCTGCTCCCTTGATCCCATTCATCATCATGAATATTCTTCTTTAAAATCTAATCCCCTCCTGCTTACAATCTCAATGTCAGGTCCTCCTTTTACCCTTAATGTTACTGCAATGGCTCATAGCCTTCTCTCTAAATGGTACTTTTGATTAATCTTTCTAATATGTTAATGAGTTGACCCTGATCTGCTGAAAAACACCAAAGAATATTTCTTCGAGTAATCTTAATGCACTTCACAGCAGTTGCATTAATGCATGTAGAATAAAATACTTAAGTAGGACATTCTAATTGGGCAGAGAGTTAGACATTTGAAAAGAAGAATAGCGATATAAGGTATTTAAATCGTCAAGTTTTATTACTTACTAGGAAACAGAAATCTCTTGAATTTGGGGTCTATCTCTTCTTTCTTACTGTTATAATATCATGCCTTAAATAGAAGTGCTTTGCAGAGCCAAAGATCAGAGGCATCTAGAAGAGAGAGAGAGAGAAATTTAGTGAACTGGATCTCCATGCTGAAGAATGTATAAACAAAAATTGTCTGCTTCAGCTGGTATGTCTGTTGCCAGACATGTTATATCTTAAATTGTGGCTTCAGTGGGATTGCTTATTAATAAGTTGATGGAGCTAGGAAAATATTTATTGAATATGATATTTAGAAGATAATTTCAGTGTAAAGGTTGTAATGAACTATCACAAGGAGTTAGGAAGTATACCAAAAAGCACTACCATCTTTGAAACTCCTTGTCTTTATTAAATTTTTTCAATTACTTGTCCACTGAGGTAATCTCGCCAATATCCCACTCTTTATTCACTTTATTTCCTCTCCTATCTCATGTGCTCACTTTTTTTTTTATCAGTGTTTCTTGAAACCACCTTTTAAGTAAACTGCTTTCACTCAAATCTGTATTTTAGTTTCTTTTCTTGGTTATTCAAGAGCAGGTCTAGTAGTTGGCCCTCAAGAATTTATGTACTGTAAACTGTTGCTAGTTTTTTTTTAAATTGGAAATCCTGTTACTGCTTCAATTTTTCGACTCTAACGATTTTAGAATTTCTTTGTACTTCCACTAGAGGACCTTGAAAAAATTAGGGTTGGCTCCTGGCTACTTTGATGAAAATTTTAATATACACCATTATGAAGAAATGTTAGTGTTTCTCTGGCTTGGTTTGGTTTGTTTTTCCTATTCTGTACCCTACACAATGCCAAATGACACCCAAGTGTTATTGATTATTGATTTTCCACTTTGTCTGGTAAGATCCTTAAGAAAAATTTTCAGTAACTCATCTTGATAGTTGGCTTTGGAAATAACCATGGCAGGCTATGTGGGCACAAACTAGTTGATTACTGCTGAGAAGACAGGTAGTCTTCCCCTTTATAGTACTTGACTGTAGTGATACTATGGTTTATTTACTAGAGAAACTGATAAAACTAGTCAGAGTTATTTATTATATTACTAGGGACTTCTTCCTCTTGTCAAACACCAGTGTCAGAAGGATGCATAATTTATGATATTTAATAGCATTGCGTGCTATTTTTGTCTATTGAAATAAGGTTATATGATTTAAAAAGTTTATTTTCACTAAGCAAACTTGCCAAAATGTGCACCAAATTCAATCTCTACTCCCAAATATTTGGGATCACAGGCATGAAACATTGGGACTGGCCAGAATAAATGTAGACATTATTACATACAGACTAAAATTAGTATTACAGCTATGGAAACAGTCCTGTACAGAACTGAAAAAATTGATTTTAGTACCCTGGTAATGTAGATACATTTATGTGAATTAGGGAAGAGAAGGGGAACAACAGAATGGACAAGGGCAGGGGCAACCAGAGCCACAGTAACATACACAAGGCTGTATGTTGGAAATGATCTGTACAATGTGGGGGTGATTGGTGGGAGGGAAAGTAGGAGAAAATGGAAGGGGTAAGAAATTTGACAATAAATGTACTTATTACCTTCCTTATGTAACTGTAACCCCTCTGTACATCATCTTGACAATAAAAAAGTAAAAAAAAAAACAAAATTTGCCTAGTCTGTTTTCAAATTTCAGTAAGGTATTATATTAATCAACTCTTTTGTAGTTTCAGCCCTTGAAATTCACTGATTTACCTACATCTTAGGAGCATTACATTGTGGAGTAAGGACATCTGTTCTCCAAATGTCAACTCACACACGACCACAGATTGGGGAATGATCCTTTCCAGAAGACGTGTCCAGTTTTGAAAAAGAGGAAAGAACAATTATGTGGGAAAAACAATAAATGCTTCCACTTAGACATGGTCTATGTCACATGTACTCACATTCCGTTGACTGAACATGTCATATTGCCAAGCCAAAATTCGTGAGGGTAGAAAGTTTTTCCTTTCACATTTTTACTGACAACTTGTACCCAGACATGGATGCAGGTTTGAAATTCTTTCACTGGGGAAAATGCAGACAATTACACAATCTGTAGCAGATATATCCCAAAGTATGCTTCCTTTGAGCCTAATTTTTCCTTTAGTTTCTTTTCCCTTGAGAATTAATTTTGACATTATTTCAATGGCTCAAATTATGGTTTTTTAGTCATCCATGGAACAAGTCTGTAGTTTTATAAAATGTAATCATTGCTTTCTCCAAGTTTTGTTCCCTCTTTTAAATTTATTTATTATGGACTGAAGGTGCCTTTTCAAGTTCATGTATTGAAATCTTAATACACAATCGAGCTATATTTGGAAATAGAGCACCTAAGGAAATGATTAAAGTTATGTGGGGTCAAAAAGATTGAAACCTGACCTCTTAGGATTTCCATTCTTCTCAGACAAGATACCAGAGAGCTTGCTTTCTCTCTTGGTGTACATGCCAGTGGAGAAAAGGACAGCCAACAGGTACCCCTTTGCAATTCAGGAAGAGAGAAATCACCAGAAACCAAATTGGCTAGACCTAGATCTTGGTTGGTCTTTTATCCCCTGTAATGATAAGAAAATAATTTTCTGTTATTTCAACTCCATAGTTAATGGTATATTACTATGGCAGCTGGAATAGAAAATGCATCATTTATTTAACCAACAGATATTTAAAAAAAAAGTTTAGCACTCTTCAAAATGTCTGGAATGAAGCAGACTAGGTTGATGACTTATAGAACTTTCTGGTGTGAAAGTCATCACAAACAGCCAGTCAATGAATATATAATATGATTCAACAGAAAAATAAAAAAGTATAAAGGGCTACTGACTCTGAAGGGAAGCTTTAAGACAGTAATCAAGGAAACCTTCTTTTATAAAGTGACCTGAGGCCAGATAATTGAGTGAATTGGGAAATAATAAGAGATGTGATAATGGTTTCATGCAGAGAGTTTGGAGAGGCCAGAGGTCATAGACTTCAGAATATATATTGCATGGATGTCAAATTTTATTTTAAGTTTGAAGAGAGGACAGTCATTAGAGAGGTTTGAGAAAAAAATAGGAATGATGTTTCTTTATAACACCTCATTCTGCTTTCTGTGCAGAAAATAGTCTGTGAAGTCAAGAGTGAAAGCACAGAGCTGATGAGTTGACATGTTCTTGAAACAATCCAGGTAGGAAATGAGGAAATGAAAGAATAGATTAGGCTAAAAATCCTGCAGGTGACTGAATTTGGTCACATTTGGAAACCATTTTAAAAGTAGAACTAGTTAAGCCCGCTGATATGATTGGCTTTGAGGCACGAGGGAGAGAGTAGAGTCAAGGAGGAATTAGAGATGTAGGGCCAAGCTTTTGGGCAAATGGAGGTACATTTTAATGAAATGATGAAAACTAAAGAAGTAGAATGTAATCCTGGATAATGTGGAGAATTTTGTGGGTTTTATATTTTTGAAAGATAAATATCTCCTACAGACCCGAATTTAAATGCCACCTAATGGTTTGGAGATATATATTTGGAAGGTTTCATCATAGAGGGAGACATTTGGTAATAAGGCCTTGGATGAAATTGCCTAGGTCTGAATGTAGTTTTATAAGACAAAAATATTTGACTTGACCATACTCTGATATTTAGAGACCAGCCAGAGGAATAAGTTCCAGACAATGAGAATGAGAAGTAGGAGAGAGGGTAGAAAACAGACAGAAAACTGTTTTCCTTGGAGCTATGTGACAATTAAGGGAGTATTCATTCGATTTCAGTGGCCCAGACATCTCATCTCAGATTCAACTGTATTGCCTTCATGCTACCAAGTACGTGTTTTCTGATTCCAATTACAAAGCAGCTCTTCTCCAGTAAGCATTTTCTTCTGAGACTGAGGAAAGATAGCACGATGCTTGTTCTCATTTTTTCATCAGTAGAAAGCAGACCAGGTCAGTATAATCCAAAGGACCCCAGGTTCTTCGCGGTATGTGAATGATACAGCTGTATGGCCCTCCACTTTGAACTCTAATCATGTCAATAAGAGTTTATATAAAGCAGTAGATATTCATATAATAATTTTATTCACAGAATTAATATATATTTAATATATAATAAATATATTAATCATTACTATAATATATCCATGTATTAATATATGAAATACATAATAGCTTAGATGAGTATGAAAATATGTGAATTTCAGA
Organism: Dipodomys ordii; assembly: GCF_000151885.1. Taxonomy (NCBI): domain Eukaryota; kingdom Metazoa; phylum Chordata; class Mammalia; order Rodentia; family Heteromyidae; genus Dipodomys; species Dipodomys ordii. Next base: position 2,047,701 of record NW_012267352.1, read on the forward strand.
GCGACAATATTAATACAGTAACAGAAATGTTCAGAAGTGGTATGCTGTCTATTTCTCCTACTACCTCATCATAGAGAATACAAACCGTCTTTGTAAGTAGAAAGGAGGCTGAGAATATATGGTATGAGAAGAAAGAGGATGAAAACATCTTCCTGAGAATCTACGTTTAAGACCATAGATTCTCCTAAAGCATCATTGAAACTGTATTAGGAACTGTATAGACTGAGAATGGTGAGGCCCTAACTCATACAAAGACCTATGGAAGGGAATTAGACTCAGATAAGGTTATGAGTATGGAGCCCCCATGAGGCAAAAAATGCAAGTGCAAGACGAGAAACTATGCTTCCATCAGAAAGAATGACATTGCCCCATTTGTTAGGAAATGGAAAGACTTGGAGAAAATTATATTAAGTGAAGTAAACCAAGCCCAAAGAAACATAGGTTCCATGGTTTCCCTTATTTGTATAACTGGTATATGTCTGAATCAAGCAGAAAAGGTCAGATAAGTCGATGTTGGGGGAATGAACCCCAAGATAAGTATTCAAATGTTTTTTTTCTTTCATGCAATTGTTTCTAACATATTTATGATTTCTATGTTGCTTTGTATGTCCCTCTCCCACGGTATAACCCATGCTTTCACTGTATTTGATGTTGGTATAATTTGTGGAGGGGAAGGGAAAAAACAAATCGTTTAAATAGGGATACAGGTGGACCCATTGCAACAATGAGATGTACAAGTTGTTATGTCGAAGACGAACTTTACAACTTTGGTGGGAGGTGGGGGGGATCGGGTGGGGGGAAGGGGGAGTATGGGAAAGAATGGGAAGGGGAAACAAAGAGGAGGCAACAATGCTTGATAAGAAATGTACTCATTATCTTGCCCATGTAATTGTAACCCCTCTGTACAGTACTTCCACAATAAAAAAATCGTAAGTAAAAAAAAGAAACGTAAGACTCATGTCTGATTAAGGAACAATGACTGCTACAGAACCTCACACTCAACAAAATCATATTTGTATGGTTACCACAAATATTTCCCATAAATTTTGGTCTATACTTACAAAATTGCAATAAAATTATTTGATGTTATTCTGTTACTATTTTTGTGAAGATGATCAAATCTGATTACATTGCTTCCCAAAATTAAAAAAAAATAAAAGAAGAGAAACAGCAGACCTTGCTTCCTTTTTTCCCCTCAACCACGTGACGTTGGCCAAAAGACTTCCAGGAAATTAATCTATTAATGTTTTGATCTTGGACTTTCCAAATTCCGGAACTGTGAGACATAACGTACTCTGTAGGCCCTCTAGTCTATGGCACTTTGCTATTGCAGCATGATCAGACTGATGCATGAGTTTCTGTGAAGGTTACCAATGACTTAGATCACCAAGAACTTGATGATAGTTTATTTACATTTGTAGAGGTCATAGTCTGAAATCATGGTAGTGACAAAATGGAACCTCCATCAAAGGCTGTTAGACAGATTCTATCCTGGCCTCTTCCAGCTCTGGGTGGCTCTAGGCCCTTCTTGGCTTGGGGCTGCGCCATTCCAATGTGTGCCTCTATGATTGCATTTATTCCTCTCTGCCTCAGGCTTCTCCTACATTTCTCATGTAAGAACATTTGTAATTGGAACATCTGAATGATACAGGCTGATTTTATATTGAAATCTATAATTCTATTAGCAAAAGAAACCATTTTCCAATGTAACTTTTATAGGCAACAAGGATTGGATGCAGCTTATCTTTAGGGAAGCGTTTTCTGGCCTTGCGTTGTCCCTCTTGAGGAAGACTTGAGATTTAGAATACTTGCAGTTAATTAAATAGCAGGTCTTAAGGAGAAAATTGAATGGGAGTCTAGCTTTCCTCCCCTAGAGTTAGCTTTTGCAAGAAACCCTCACTGCCTCCATTTTACTGTTTTACTGTTTCATTCTTTTACCACGGAAATAGTTTTTATAACTCAGTTTAATGTACAGTTTACATATATGGAGAAACTGGTAGCTGTTGTACATTTTTCTAAACTCTTTAATCAACACTGTCTTAGTCTTCTCACCAAACAAAAGCTTTTGGAGGCTAAGTGTTTAAGTTCCCTTGGAACCTTTGAACTTTTGTTCAAAGTTCAAGTCCATAATTTTCCCACTTTAAAAAAATAATGATAAGCCTTCAAAGGCTTATGGTTTGGCAAGGAGGAAGTAAAACATGTATGAAGATATTGATAGCTGTGGCCGAAATGTCTAATGGACAATTTCATAGGCTTGATTTCAAAGGTGCCTGAAAGCAAATGAGTGGTAACTAACCTTGGAATGAAGGAACACCAGAAGAAATGATAAGCCACTGATTTTTCCAGTGGTTTTGTGGTTGGCTGACACAGGTGGATCTGGCTGCTTAGTTGAACCAACAAGCTGGGACCATCTGGGGATAAGCAAGTGGGGTTGGCTCACTACAAAGAGATTCTCCAGCTGCAGTTGCTCTCAGGGAGAGGCGGTGTGGGTGCTAAGCTGCTGTGAACAACTGGGTGGCCAGTTGGTTGTGGTATGTACCAGACTCAGAGGGATGTTTTTTACAGAAGCCAGTCCCAGCTGGTAGTCACACAGGATGGAGGCCACCCTGCAGAGACAGAAGCAGGCAGGGGTGCGAAAAGTACAGGCTAGAGATCAGTTTGAGTAGCCCAAAGATGTCACAACCAAATTCTGTATAAAGAGTACACAAATATCAAAATGTGTGGATAAGGGAAGCCATGGGATCTATGTTTCTTTAGTCTGGCTTACTTCACTTAATATAATTTTTTGCAAGTCTTTCTATTACCTAACAAATGGGGCGGTGTCATTCTTTCTGATAGAGGCATAGAATTCCACTGTGTGTGTGTGTGTGTGTGTGTGTGTGTGTGTGTGTGTGTGTGTGTGTGTATACACATACACATATACATACCATATTTTCTAGATCCATTCATCTACTGAGGGGCATCTGGGTTGGTTCCATATCTTAGCTATGGTAAATAATACTGCGATCAACATAGTTGCTCTGGTAGCTTTAGTATGGCCTTGTTTGTGGTCCTTTTGGTAAAAATAAGGCAACTCCTTTATACAACTGCTTAAAGATAATTTTTAAAAATAAAGAAAAAGAAAAATAAGAATATCTATCTTCCAAACATAACCTTAACTTTTATAAACACCGGGTAGTTTTTCCTTCTAGTCAAAATTGCTGAGAATTAAAATATTTCTCTGAAAAAAAGGTGTGGATTTCTTGGCTGTGCATTCGGGCCCATTCTTAATCATAAGGAGAAACTAGTTGGAGCAGGTATGGCCTTTGAGACTGTGCTTTGACCCTATTCTTGTTTTCTTTGATCTTTAGCAGAAATGTTCTAACTTGTCTCCCCTCAGTTCATTATATAAAAGAGTCATGGGATGAAGTGTTAAGGCAGTAGTTACCAAACACCTTTATATGCTCTTAATATTTTTGATTCTCATAATTATTTTCATATGCCCTATCCCTTTCTCAAAGAGAGACTGTGAAGAATAAAACATAATGAAAATGCCTTTCATGGAAAGAATTACTATGTAATATTAACATGCTTTGGAAAAGAATTGAAATGGCATTGAATATCAGACTTTCACAGCATGAAAAGCTAGTGATTAGTTATGGTAAAAAGAGAAGTGGGGAGACATCCTCCCCCACCTCCCCACATCATGAGAATTGTTTTGGCTGGCGTGCACTCTTTATTTTGTATTTGGTCACTATGCTGAAACTAGCCAGAGACATGACTAATCATATCACATGACTATGCTGCAATTTCAACTAAAACTATTTCCTCAACATTTTTTTCTCTGTCTAGTTCTTTTTTTTTAAAGTATTTAGCTGCCAATGATGAGATTCAAAACCTAAATGTCTAGAATGTCTTTTGCAAACACTTCTCACTATGATAATACAGAACTGGCCTCTCTATTTGTCTAAGTATCATCAATATCCTCTCTTTCTTTATAACCAATCTTCTTTCCTTCCTTCCCTCCTTCCAGCTTTCCTTCCTCTCCTTCCCTCCCTTCCTTCCTTCTTCCTCCCTTCTTTCTTCCCTTCCTATTTTCTATTACTCTACTTCTTTATTTCTTTTTTTTAAATTGTTCCCTTTTCTTTGTTTTTGGCAGTACTTGGGTTTTTGAACTTGGACTCTTCGTGATTGCTAGATTGGTGTTCTATCACTTAATTTACTCATGTCTCAATCCCTGTTTTTCATTGATATTTTTTAGAATCGGATCTCACTTCCTGCCTAATGGCTTTCCTGAACACCTTCCTTTCTTAGACGTCCTAACATTTCTGGGTTCACTTTGTCTAGTTTGTCTTTGTGGAGATGGAGTCTTGTGTTCTTAAAAAATTGTTATTGTACAGATGATGTACAGAGGGATTACAATTACATGAATCAGGTAATAAGTACATTTACTTTCATATAGTGTTTTATGTTCCCTCATTCTCTTCCAGTCACACCCCTAGCCTACACCCACAAGTTGTATAGTTCACTTTCATCAGTGTCCAGTCAGCTCTACTGCTGCACTTTTCACCCTTTCCCTCAAGTTCTGTGCCCTCTCCCCATCATCCTGAAGAAATGAATACATGAATACACCATATATAAGGTAAAGAAGGCAGAATCATCAAAAACTAAAAGCTAAAAAAAAAGAAGAAATATTTTGGTCCATATCTTGGAGTTTGTTGCAGTATGTATTTTACACACATATATCAGTTTGTATATTACATATACATATGTATAGATAGAGAAAAAGAGAGAGGGGAACTTAGGCATTGTGCTTTTGATGTTTCTCTCCTGAGTATCTTCTAGATACATACAGTGAGTATCCAGATACTAGATATCTATTGTCATATCCCAATGTGTTTTAGATCTAACTTCTGCATATCAGAGAGAACATGCACCATTTGTCTGTCTGAACTTGGCTTACCTCACTGAACACGATTTGTTCTAGTTCCATTCATTTCCCTGCAAATGGCATTATTTCCTTCTAATGTCTGTGTAAAATTCCATTGTGCATAGATACCAGACTGCTTTTGGATCCACTCATCTATTGTGGGGCATCTGGTCTGTTTTCCTATTTTGGCTATTGTGAATAGTGAGACAATGATCATGGATATGCAGGTCCTTATACCCTGGCTCATGATGCTCAGGATCAATGCCTAGGATTGGTATGGCTGGGTTGTAGGGAAGGTCTGTTTTTGGTTTTTTGAGGACCCTCAAGATTGCTGTCCAGAATAGTTGTACTACATTTGCACCAACAGTGCAACAAAGTTCCTTTTGTGCCTGGGCTGGCCTACACATAATCTTCATCTCAGTCTCTAACATAATTTGGCACCTGCTAAGGGTTAGTAAGTGGTCTTATGAGCTTTGTACCATCAGTGACCTTGAATTGTTATCCTACCATTCTAGCCTCCCAAGTAGTTAGGATAATAGGCATGAGCCACTGGTTCCCTCCCAGTCAATATTCTTTTCTTACTTGACTTTTAGTTATTATATTCTGGTATAAATGGAAAATAATAGTGGTAGAGGACCAAACACAACCTATGGTTTTTGATTTATAAGACTTAGAAGTTTAGAGGAAATAAAGTTTCCAAACTGGTTTGCTTTAGGAAAAAGTTGTAGAAGAGTAAATATTGGGAATAATGAAATTCCTGTCTGATTTGTGTATAGATCCAAGGATGTCCTTAAAGGACATTTTGCTAATTTTGCTTCGGTACCTGATCAAATAGAGGCAATTCTGAAGATAGCAAAGTCTGTGAATGACATTTTCCTGGGGATGGTGATGTGTACCTCTTCATTAGGAGAGAGTGATAGCTATGACCAAACCTTGGGAATCAGTTTTTACATCATTCTTTAATGATATCATGAAATACTTTGCAAGTATTTGGACTCCCCATTTTGTTGGCTATCATCTTGTTGAAAATTCTATACTAAGCTTAATGCCACACTTTTATACCACTAGGCTAACACATATGAGGATGGGGAACATCCAACTGTAGGCTGTATACGGCCTATGAAATAATTTCTTACATGTCAGGACAGATATACAATACTTCTTCTTGCCTAACAATGGTGCATCTTTCTGTACTGATGCTTTTGTATATCCTTTAATTATTTCCACATATCCAAATGTCCCTTGGCAGTGAAAAGATTCCCACCCCAACATGAAGTCGCATAATTGAATCAAGGATTTAAAAAGATACTTCTGTTTTTTCTAAAAATTGAACAGATGTGATACTAAAAATATTAGAGCCTGGTCACTTGCCTAGTTTAAATCCCATAAATTAAATTCATATTTAAACTTGTATAACACATGAGTACATAGTTGCATTTTGTTGTGATAAAAGGAAAGGGATTGGTATGGTAAAATATTCATAAAATATGTCTTTCTTCACCAACAATACTTCTAGCTATGATCTTAATTTTCTAGAATTGAGGAACAAGTCATCCTTTAAAATGATTTTTTTTCAGGGACAGAGTAAATGAATGCTTTACACCCCATTTGAACTTATCTTTTATTCTATTGTTAAAATACTTTTCTAGTAATTAATATAATTTCTTTTTTGTTAGTGTAGTAGTTTTCTAGAATGACAACATCAAATTCTGTAGAAAGGGTGGCTTTTTAAAAACATTTTTATTATCGTTATCTTTAAGTAGTTGTACAAAGAAGTTCCCATTCTACAATACAGTATATGAGTACAAAGTGTCTGACAACATTGTCATCCATCGCTCCTAACCCATCCCTTCTCTCACTTTTTTAAAAATTGAGATTAGGTGATTATATAAATTTCACATATTTCACAGTATTGTGGAATAGTGATACTTAGTTAAAGTCACAAACACTTTTTAACCTTCACAGGCAAATTGTCATTATCATGGTCTATACAGTTTGTGAATTCTGTGAGCTTTGACAATACAATTATTTCTTCCACATCAGGCGGTGTTCACATTTCTTTCCTTTTGCTTAGTGTAGGCTGTTCTTTCTCATTCCTCCCTTCCCATCACTATCTATTCTTTTTCATCTATGTCCAGTGCAGCTGATGGGCCCCTTTGTTGTATGTTGTTCCATTTCCCACTTATTCTGCATCCTCCTCCTGGCTTCCCTCCATTGTGTGCATTACATACCATATATATGGTCAGGAACATGGAGTCAGTTAACAATGATGCAACAAAATGAGTGGCTGTCCTTTGTTTCTCCAGTCCTGTTTACTTTGTCATATCGCCTAACATTTTGGCTTTAGCATACCATGTGCCATTTGTCTTTTTGTTCTTGGCTTACCTTGCTCAAAATAATTCACTCTAGTTCCATCCATTTCCTTGCAAATATCATTATTTTGTCCTTTCTAATGGCTGCATAATATTCCATTGTATGTAGGTACCACTATTTGTGGATCCACTCATCAGTAGTGAGGCATCTGGGTTGTTTCCTAATCTATTGTGAACAGTACTGCATTGAACATGGAGGTGCACGTGTCCTTGTATATTGGTTCCTGTTGTTCAGGGTAGATGCCTAGGAGTGGTATGGCTGGGTCATAGGGGAGGTCTATGTTTAGCTTTCTGAGGTATCTCCAGACTGCTTTCCAAAGTGGTTGTATTAGTATGCATTCCCACCAGTAATGCAGTAGGGTTCCTCTTTCTCTGCATCCCCTCCAGCATTTGTCATTGGCTGACTTTAGGATGTGGGCTGTTCTGACTCGGGTAAGGTGGTATCTCAGGGTTGTTTCTATTTGCATTTCCTTTACAGCCAGGGATGATGAACATTTCCTCATGTGTTTCTATGCCATTTTGATCTCTTCTTCAGAGAAGTCTCTTTTTAGCTCCCTTATTTCATGATTGGTTTGTTAGATCTGTGAAGGGTTAGTTTCTTGAGTTCCCTGTATATAATGGATATTAGACCCTTGTCTGATATATTGCTGGTAAATATTTTTTTCCAATATGTTTGCTTTCTTTCTAGTTTGGTTACTATTTCTTTATCTGTGCAGAATTTTTTTATTTTAAGGTAGACTGGGTGGCTTAAATGACAGAAATTTCTTTTCTCCTAGTTTTGGAAGCAGGAAGTCTGAGACTGTGGTGTAAGCAAAGCTGTTTCATTCTGAGTCTTCTCCCCTTGGCTTGCAGATGTGTGCTTTCTCCCTTGCTTTTCACTCCATCATTCCGCAGTGTATGTACACATCGGTGCTCAACTGTCCTCTTCTTACACAGGCCACCTTCCAAATACTTTATAAGCCCACTTTATAAATACCTCATTTGAACTTAATACCACTTTAAAGACTTCAAACCCAACTACAGTTCCATTATGATTTACTGGGATTAGGACTTCAGTATAAGAATTTTTGGGAACATCATTCCATCTGTAAGAATTGATTTATTTCCAGCCACTATAAGATGGGACATACAAGGTGAGAGATTTTCATTCCTTTTGTTCACTTTCATATATTAGCAGCCTGCATTTGTGTCTAGGAAACAAAATAGGTACTAAATTAGTGTTTGCTGAACAGATAAATGAGGGAATCAATCAATGAATCAACCAAATAAGTCCAGTGACGAATGTATAAACTTTAGAGTTCTCTGCCTACAACATATTCCACATTTGCCATGAAGGATCATTTGTAGTACAATTATTAAGATTTGAACAGCTTTAGTTATGCTTAGTTTGCCATATGGGCCTATCAGTAACATTTGTGGAAAAGTCTGTAATTAGAAATAAGCACCAAATAAAACACATTAACAATTTCAAAGTAAAGTAATGAAGTGCACATCAACTGTGGAGGACAAACAGGGAACAGTAGGGGTTCTTTTAAGCCAATAAAACTTTAAAGTCAAAGATTTATAATTAAAACTGAAGTGAATTTAATCTTTCCTGCTAATCACTCCTGCACTATTAGCCTGTTTCCATCAAGCTAATTGATGGCAGATTGAATAGATACATGGTGTGATTACAACTCCTCTTTATGGCAGGGTTATAACAAATGTGACTTTCCTTCTATCAGATGCATTAGCCCTCAAAAATGCACTTCTTTTCTTTCTTCACACACTAAGGTTGTGGTTTTTTGTGAAAGAAATTAAGGAATGCTTAATATAAATGGCATCCCTCTGATTCCTTTATCTCAGTGTTAAGTTTGCATTTATTGTGTGTTCTGTATACAATGATATGAAGAATACACATTTCTGACATCCTAGAGTCTACAAGACCTTTTTCAGCAAAAAGCTATTTTTTTCCTTTTCTTAAAACATATTTTGAAATTATAACTTCTGAAGCACATGAAGCTTAAAATTCCATCTTACAAATTTATGTCCTTTATTTCTGATTTGAAAAAACTAACTCAAGGGCAAAAACAGTAAAAATTAAAAACAAATCTGTCCAGGACTAGAGTATAGCACAATGGCAGAGCAGATTAGCATATGCAGGTAAGGTCCTGGATTTGATTCACTAACACCTTTCTGTCTGTCTGTCTGTCTGTCTGTCTGCCTGTCTGCCTGTCTGTCTATCTAGCTACATATTTTTGTATCTATGTATTTCTGTGGAAAGAAGAGAGACTAGAAGAATTTCTACCTGGAAAAGCACATCTTTCATTATTTTTCTTAGTGTATTTTTAAAATTTAGTAAACACAAATAAAAATAATTATCTTCTTATAGATTTGGAAATCACTGAAGCTTTGCGAGGTACAACTGTTATTATTCTTAACATTATTAATTACAGATATTCTATAGTTACATAGAAAGATTGCAGACAAATTACCTGAAGTGTGACATGATTTCTGTATGCAGTACTAGATAATGAGTTGGTGCCAGATGGTAAGGCTTTGGTGAGGTAATTAGGTCATAAAGAGGAGTACTCATGAGTGAGATTAGTGCCCTCTGGAGAAGAGATACAAGGATAGCTTCCTCTTTCTGTGCTCCACTGAGGAGCCATTGGGAAGAGGGACAGCTGCAAACTAGAAAGTGTGCCATCATCAAATACTGAGCATTAAACATCATAATCTTAGACTTTAGTTCTTAAACTGTGAGAAATAAGTTTCTAGAGACTAAGCTATCTAGTATGTGGAATTATAGTAGATCAAACTGAGTAGGACATAGTTCCTTTAATTAATATCAGTGAAAATAGCACAAGTGAGAAATACTATATTTCAGTATGAACTTAAGTGTTATCTCTTTCAAGGTTTTGGACACTTAAAATAAGCTGGCTACTCCTTCTGGCCAGTTATTCTGTGTATCAGCACCTTATGGGATTTTAGCTTATGAACTGATTTATCATTTATACTTTATGTAACTTTATTATCCATTTTTGCATAAAATTTCCCTAATGTTAGAACTTAGGCTTGTCTTTTTAACTGTTTTAGTCCTAGTGCCTAGACGTGCTCCATACATTCAATAAATATTTACAGATGAATAAGTTATTTTTAAAGTCACTTATTTAGCTCAGCTGTATTCACAGTCATATGGTTTTACCACTTAAATCAAATAGCTGATATATCTCTTTGTGATAAAAATGAAATCTTATTAACTCATTGCCACTTTTATATCCCCTTGACTCAATCTAGATTGAGATTGCACATGAAAAGGATAAAGCAGATTATGTTTGTTATGTTCTTCTGTAGGAGAGAATATAGCAGTTTCCTAATTTCCTGGAGTTCTTATGGCCTTTTAAATTTCTTCCTAATAAAAGGGAGGGAGAGAGGGGGGAAAGAGAGAGATATTCAATGAGAGCCAGAGAGAGAGAGAGAGAGAGAGCCAGAGAAAGAGAAAGAGAGAGAGAGAGAGAGAGGAGAGAGAAGAGTGTGTGTATGAGGGAAGGAAAGGGAGAAAGAGAGAAAGGTTGAGAAGTTATTTTTTTGGCTTGGATATAAATGAGTCAAGAATATTTTTTCCTTAAATAGAGATACATTCATAGGGAATCTCAGCTTTAAATAAAACAGTGGTAATAATTTAAAAATAAGTCAGACTCTACAATTCAACAGATTAATGGAGAAGGGATTTCATGTCTTCCTACTTTAAATGAAAGCATTAGCCTCACACTCTTCTTGCAGCTAGACATTTGGTCACATGTCTGACCTTGACTGAATCTGTTATGAATTTAGATTAAGCTGTCTAGTGTGTAGTTTAAATGTTTTCTTAGAAACCAAAGAATCAAATGAGTTCCAAATAGAGAAGAGATATGTGAATGGAAACAAATATATTAGAATTTTCATAAAAATAATCTATTGATCCATATACAAAGGACACAATTTAGGTGATTTCATATAAATCAAGCAAGTATAAGAACACCTTATCTGTATATAAAATCCAGCCAACTATATGTCTGGATATTTATTTCTGGCTGTTTACCATCTCCATTTTTTTGGGGATGGGGGGATGTAAAAGGGTCTCTCCTTCCACAGTAAAATAGAGGCAGACTGTTCTCTTTTAAATCCCTGGGTGACTTACTTTAAAAAAATAGTATTTAATTCCAGGTAACTGAATGTCATAAGCATAATGCAAGATTTTAAATTTAATAACAGTAAGTTTCGGGAATTATACTAGCATTAGTAAAGATAATAAATAGTAAATCTCCCAGGGTAGCATTAGAGTTATACTATCCCTGGGAAGTTACCTTGCTGCGTTCTTGGCTGTTAACCTTTTTGATTTCTGGAGCTCTCAGTGAGGGCTCTTCGGCTTTCTTGTGTGTGACACAGTGCTGGACATCAGTCGATCTCAGACTCTGCGAAAGTCTTCAGTGTATCTGTTCTTACATGACTTGCATCCTGACAGAATCTGCTAACATTTTGTGAGCACCCAATAGAGACACCTACAGGGCAAGGAACTATTGTCTCTGGGCCTGGACCAAGGGCCTGACTGAGTTGCTCAGCAATTCTGTGAGTGAGCTTTGTAACAGATCCCCAACAAGACCATCTCTGAAGTGATTTTAGTTCCATTGTAGACCATGATTATTGTTTCATGAGGTAATATTAGATAGAACCACCCAGTTGAAATGGGCCACACATCCTGACAAAAACTGTGAAATGATATAAATGCTCATTAGTTTTAGTGATGTTTTCCGGAATCTATTATGCACTCATTCATAATATAGAACTGTGTACTCCACTTAAGTAAATTGCAGTGAGCTTCTGTTTTTGCTATCAAGAATACAGAATTGTTTCTAGGCATCTGATATACTAGGGAGAAAATGCAGTGAAAAAATCTCCTTACTATTCCCAGGAAAGGATTTGGAAATCCCCTCGTGAAAGAATAAGACAGTTAATTGAGATGTTTACTTGAGGTGGTATCAACAATTTAAACACCATAAAGTATAGTGGCTTCAATACCAGAAATGCATAGATTAGAGAAGGAGAACCACTGATGCAAATACTTAGTTTTTTATGATTAATTCATTAATTCTTAGCAGCTGTAGGAATGGGTGAGACTAAAACTTTTATAAAAAGAAGCTTCTTACTACAATGTTCCTTGTTGTCCTTGCATCTTTCTGCCTATGAGGAATTAGCACAAGTGCCATCTTGGAAGCAGAGAACAGCCTTCAGCAATTCCCAATGCTGTCAGAAATACATTTTTGTTCATTACAAATTAGGTATTTTGGATCTTTGTCATAGCAGTTGGGTATACTGCCAGATTGTACAGTTGAAACGGATTCTTTCATTGCAGAGGTGCTTGATCTTGGAGAGGCAGAGGACGAGGGTCACTCCTTACCATCACTGATAAAGTGGGCAGCAGAGCCAGCATAGCAGTCAGAGAGCTTCTGTGCATCCCATGTTCAGGAGGTGGGGGAGTGAAGTAGTTGGCTAGTACACTAAAATTCTTCTTAATTAGAACTGAGATCCAACAAGTCATGTTGTTGCAGAATAGTCTTTACCTTAATTATCAAACAATTCAACCCAACAATCTAGCATCTAGGAATTAAAAAAAATCAAATACTTGAAGGAAAACAAATGCTATGGATCATAATCCTTGAATTTTCCAACTTATTTTAATTCTATTGATCATTAAAGCTGAAAATATTTCATGATTATTTGAAGCTTTGTGTTTCCTGTCCATGAAACTAGTTTCTAGGGATTTACAATCTTACTGCAGATTGCCACTCAGATTAGGAGTTTATAGAGAGTTAGCTGATATATAATGAATTTTGCTCCAAACCTTGAGTCACAAACAAATAGTTCAAAGATGGAGGGGAACTGATTCCCATTTATCTTTATTTATCTCTCCAATGGCTAGTACTGAAGATGGATGAGTACTACCAAATGAGAGGTGGTTATTTAAATTACAACTGCTATTTCATATGAGATCTCCTTACTAGAGCAAATCAATGTACTCTGATATGTGGTACGTAATTGTTTATCAAGATAAATGTATTTTTCAGATTTTTTTTTGGGTCCGGTCATGGGGCCTGAACTCTGGGCCTGGGCACTGTCCCTCAGCTCTTCAGCTCAAGGCTAGCGCTCTACCACTTGAGCCACAGCGCCACTTCTGGCTTTTTTCTTTTTGCTTATGTGGTGCTGAGGAATCGAACCCAGGGCCTCATGCATGCAAGGCAAACACTCTACCACTGAGCCACCTTCCCAGCCCTCTGATTTCTTTCATTCCACTGATTGGAAGACAGCAGAACTTTAAAAAGCTAATGTTGAACTGAGTATGGTTTCTCATCGTTGTGATCTGAGCTGCTCAGGACGTAATTAAGGTTTGAGAGTGGCCTAGGCTGAAACTTTACCTGAAAAATCAACTACAAGCTAAAAGACTAGGAGCAAGAGGTGAGAAAGAGAGAAAGATGATTATGGCTCATGGATATAACTGAATTCTGTAATGAACTAGTTCATACACTCTGTGCAAAAGTAATCATGTTTATTCTTCCAGGGTGCAATGCAAGTTGATAGTCTATTCTATTTTTTATTCTATTATCCTATCCTATCCTATTCTTCTATTCGATGCTATTTTTTCCATTCAGTTCCTACTTTTTGTTTTCTAATATTGGCCAAAACTAACATATTGATATCATCATTCACAAAGTTATTCATATTGATAATTTTAATAGTACCTTTTTACTGAGTACGTTTCATCTACCTGTTATTTCTTGGTCATTTTTTAAATTTTATTCAACTGAATTAACTTGTCCTATTGCTTCCTATACAACTACAAAATCACACTACAACTTTGATTAATATCAGTGTTTAGACTTATTTATAAGAAGATACCACTAGATTTATTTATAATGAGATGCCATTTTGACAATAAGGACCAAATCAGTACGATGTAAATAATGATTAGACTATAGTAGTTTATCCCCAGGGGTGGAAATATGAGGACAAGCCATTTTCATATTCTACCTGACAACCTTGTATCCATTTCTTAAGAACTGGTGAAACACTACCAATGTAGCATATATTTATGTGATGGCTGATGAACCAGATGAACCAGAACACCTGGGGAAAAACTCAAGATAAAAGAAGAGAACCAAGATGTACATATAGAACCCTAGTTCAACGACCTTTCATTTAAAATAACATGTCATTAGATCTACTGACATAGCTGCTAACATTCTCATAAAAATTGTAAACAAAAGAGAAAACCCTTAACATCTTAAAATAAGTTTGAGAGTCAAACAAAGAGGAATTTCCAGTGACTTTAAGATCTGTGAAATTACACTGAGAACCATTGTTAGTGATCCATCTGGTGACTGGGCATGCAGTGACTTGGCAGGCTCATCCACTGTGCTCCTCCTGTCTTTTGAAGCATGACTCGCTTCCTACTGGGAATTGACACCTTTTAAAACTGTCATTCAGAAAGTCCAGTTCAGCTTTATACATTCTGGTCTTATTATTCCTGTAAAGTGTAATGATGGAAATGTTAGGAAAGCATAAAATACATTTTAGACTACTTTTTGCAGCGTGTAATACAAACTTTTAAAAACTTTGATACTCTGGAAATTCTTTGTTAGAAATAAGAGAGTTTCTTCTTCCTGTGCATCAGTGGTGATTGGTGGTGTCACTGTAAATCACATTGATACTTAATGGTTTAGTTTGTGTGGTGCTCCTTGGGCCCTTTGGTGGTCATCTCCAACATTTGCCATGTGAAAGGCCTTGGGAAGACTCCCACAATGCCAAACAGTACGACTGAGAAATATGATTTATTGGGGCCAATTAAGAGAGAGGAGACATTTGGTGTCTGCATTCTCTTCATCTTACAGAGATAATGCCATAGCGCTCTGCACTCTCCTGTCTACCTTCTGTAGAGCAAATGTGAGACCAGTGAGCATCCAATAGCTACTGGGTTATTTGCATACATTTTCTGTGAAATCGAAACTGGCAATTAGCTCAGTAACTAGGAACTTTAAGGTTCCCATAGGAGGTTGAAGTCTATTTCTCCAGGGAGGAAAAAGTCATTGGTTACATGGAATTTGAGTTTGGGAATAGCATCTTCAACAGAGAAAGAGACAGCCTGGTTTGGCTCATTGTTCAGGCAGCTCAGAGTGATCTGATTGCTGACATCTCAGGAGAGAAGGCAGGCATACAGTGTTGGATTCAGGGGAGGCCTCTTTTCTCACCCCTAGTAAAAAACATTGGAGGTAACCTTAATATTGGTGGGAACACTTTTCAGCACTTAAGGAAAAGAAGTCTTGTTAGCAAAAGACTGAAAAGTCATCTTTGTTTCAGATGATCATTTACATTAGTTTATAGCTTTACTTTTAATTTCCATTTATTTATGTATGTTTATTATTATCTTTAGCTAGTTGTACAATGGAGTTGCCATTGGATAAATCAGTTTATGAATACAGTGTATCTTGATCAATGTCACCCCTTTCAACATTTTCACCCGTCTCTCCTCTACCCACCTCTTTCTTCATTCTTCTTAATTTTGTAGGCTATATATTGAATTCTTGAAGACATTTCCCCCTCTCCTCTTCATTTGTCTACCTCTTTGCCCTTGACCCCAACCTACTTGTTTTGAGTACCTGGTACCTGGTGTTTTAGTTTGCTGAATTTTGATTTTGGCTTTCTGAGAAGTATACTATGTGAATCTATATATTTCAGTTAATACATTTGTGCAAACTTGCATACCACCCAAGCTATTTACTTATGAGTTTGTAAGCTAAGTTTGTTTTTTACATATAAGAGAAAATATGAATCCTTTATCTTTCTGGGCCTGACTTGCTTCATTTAACATAATTTTTTCAAGTGTTTCTATTTCTTTACAAAAGGTATATTGTTTGTATATTATGGTATATCTTTATAAATGGTATATCATTCTTTCTAATGGATAGAAAAATTCCATTATGCATATATACCAGATTTTTTTTTGATCCATTTGTCTACTGAAGGGCATTTGGGCTGATTCTATAGCTTGGATATAGCAAGTAGTGATGTAAGAAACACGTTTCTTCGGGTGGCTTTACTGCATCCTGCTTTGAAATCTTTTGTGAAAATGCTCAGGAATGGAATTGCTGGATCATAGGGAAGTTGTATATTTAAATCTTAGAGGAACTGCTTTCTAGAGTTGTTGAATAAGTTTACATCTCCATCAACAGTGTATTAGGGTTCCCTTTTGGCCACATAATCATCAGTATCTGTTACTGTTTGTTTTCTTGTTATTGGGCATTCTAACTGGGATAAGGTAGAATCTCATTGTTGTTTTGATTTGTATTTCCTTTATGGCCAGAAGTATTGAGTATTTCTTCATGTGTCCATTGGCCATCTTTACTTCTTCTGAGAAGTCTTTAGTTAGCCTATTAGTCCACTTATTCATTTGATTGTGGATTTTTTGAGGGTTTAACTTTTTAAGTTCTCTGTGTATTATGGAGATTAGGCCATTGTCTGATGAGTAGCTGGATTCTCCCATTCTGGGATTTTCCTAAAAGTGTTTGGCTTTTAATATTGTCCAGGAACCTAGGTAAGGTTCTTTGCACTGTAAAGATTTTTACTGTTGGGACAACTTGAATCATATTGCTCTAACATATCCAATCAATGTCAATAATTCTTTATTACACATTTCAGCAAACTAAGGGACTGTTTTAAATGACTGATATTCTAGAAAGATACAGAGAATCCTGATAGCTCCACTTTATAGAAATGATGTATTTTCGCATACAATATTCCTTTTCAATGACAGACAACAAAGATAAGAAAACACTATATGTGTAATAGACATATATCCAACAAAAACTTGCAATATTAACAACTATATAGGAAATGTACACATCAAACTATTTGGTGTATTGGAAGGACATTGCATTCCAAAATAAATAAAATTAGGACAAAGTTAAATCTTGACTTTTCTAAAAATTCTAGGTATGCCAGAATTTTATTTTAGCAGCAGGAGTAGACAACATAAATGGAAGTAGAGGAGACCCTCAAAAGTTTTTTTAAACAAATGAGAAGTGTGTCCTAAAGCGTTGAAGGAAGATATTATAAGACTATCTATTATGGGACTAAGAAAAATCAAGAAGAATTAAGTTGATGATAGAGGTTATCACTCACAGAAGCTCTCCAAGACAGGAGAGAATAAATGTAGACCTATATAGTGTAAAAAATAAGTAAGCATCCTACATATGTGGAATAAACAGATGTAGTTAGATGCTTGGGAATTATAATACATCTGATAAAAACAAGTGAGCTCTAATCTGAATAAACAGAGGTTTATGGGGCATAAATATATTAAAATTAAAAATTTTTAAATGATTTAAAATTTCTGTTTCATTTACACAAATTTGATTACATAGCTCTATACTTAAAAATTGCCTTTATTTTTGAAAAGTAGTTTCCCGAGCTACAAATAAAAGTATAGCCCAGACATTTCTTTTTTTGGGGGGAGGGGGTCTGGTTGTGGGGCCTGAACTCTGGGCCTGGGCACTATCCCTCAGCTCTTCAGCTCAAGGCTAGCGCTCTACCACTTGAGCCACAGTGCTACTTCCAGCTTTTTTCTTTTTGCTTATGTGGTGCTGAGGAATCGAACCCAGGGCCTCATGCATGCAAGGCAAGCGCTCTACCACTGGGCCACCTTCCCAGTCCTTAGCCCAGATATTTCTTCAACACTATGTGCCACACATAAAATGAAATTAAAGTGAATAGTTTTGAGAAGCAGAGGTTGAGTACCAAATTTTGTGTTCAGCCAATTTGACTGGGAAGTTTGAGCTGTAGGAAGATATTCCAAAGGCTCAGATACAATATTTCACATATAACGCAAACAGAAGAAAATAATAAATTAATCCCAGTGTTTGATCAATAAAAATTACAAATTGAAGGAATTAGGAGAGAAATTTACTGTGAGTAATTCTTTAGTCATTTTGACACAAACTAAAGAATTCAGCTAAGTACTAATACTGTAGTTTTTCATCAGAGTCCAGGTCATGTGGTAAATCTTTTTTTTCTGTAATGGTCCAGTGAACTTTGGTTTTCTGCTTTCACTCTGTTTTCAGTGGCAAAGACAAATGTTTCATTTGTGCTTCATTAGTCAAATGTAGGTTAGAGAATAACTTTTCCACATTTGATTGACACTTCCACAATAGCTTGCTAAATGAGATGCTACTGGGAAATGGCTTATAAAATTACTAAACATGCAGCTTAGAGTAAAGGTGTACAGACCAACTTAATGGACTTGATATAAAGACTAATTTCCATAATATTGAAAATCGTGCAAAACTGTCTTAATGTTAAACTGATCTAATGGCAAATATTAATAAAAATCATGTCTTAATATCATCATATATATGTGTATATATAAAACTTTTGCTACACATATTTAACAATCAAATTGGAAATATAACCCTAGATATATAAACCAAATATACTGCATAAAAATAATAAATATGTAAATTCATGCAGAACTCCAAATAACTTTCTTTTTATAAACTCATGGTGCAAAGTAAACTTTCTAATCTCAAAAACATTATGTAACATTTTGGCATGGAAAATATATAGTGGAGGGAAAATTTTGATTGGGAGATTTTTTCATTTAATTTTTTTCTCATGTTTTTATTAGCATTACTAATTGTATAAGGATTTTTTTTTATTAATTACCTTTATTTGTGTGCCAATCCTGGGGCTTGAACTCACTCTTTGACACTGTCACTGAGATCCTTTTTGCTGAAGGCTAGTGAACTGCCACTTGAATCACTGAGTCACTCATACATAGAGATACAGTATTTTTATCAGATTAATACCATAATTATTTACTTGTAATTTTCCTTTCCTTGCTATCCCCTAATTTTTTTTTTTTTTGGTTGTGGGGCTTGAACTCTGGGCTTGGGTGCTGTCCCTCAGCTGTTCAGCTCAAGGATAGTGCTCTGACACTTGAGCCATAGCACCACTTACAGCTTTTTCTGCTTATGTGGTGCTGAGCAATTGAACCCAGGGCCTCAGGCATGCAAGGCAAGCGCTCTACCACTGAGCCACCTTCCCAGCTCTGCTATCCCCTATTATTCATCAACTTTCAGTGAGTTTCATTTTATATCTTCATTTACAGATGCAATGTATGGAGGATGCTTTGTGGTCAGGATTTATGCTGCTTCAGTGTCAATGGTATTATACATAACTCTTTTGTATGACCATTTTGTAAATACTTTTGAGAGATTTACAACCAATATTTATTCATTCTTGGCTATTGCTATCTTTCAATATTTTAAGAGGAAACATATTTTGATTTTGTATGAGAATAGACTGCAATGCCTAAGTTTGTAGTTTTCAAATTTAATTATAAGGGCGATGTTAGAGGGGTTACAATTACATAAATAAGGTAATGAGTACATTTCTTGTCAAACATTATTACCCTGCCGCCCCCCCCCTTGTTTTTTCCAGTTAAGGCTTTATAGGGAGGTAGGCAGTGAAAGACTTCCTTCTGGTTAGAGCCCTCTAAATGCACCAGGAGGCTCCTGAAGCTCTTTAAGTCTGGATGCTACACATGAATTTTGCTCTTTGTTTATTCCAACCTCTCCACCATGGGTCTGAGAATATTGCATCTGATATTTAATATTCAACCTTTTAAAACACTTCCCAAATGCTTAATCTAAATCAAGGGAACTCTGTACTTAACTTTGTCCTTGAAGCTCCTTAAATACCCATGGCTATAAGTAACATACCACTGCCAATACATCCTATGTCACCCAAATACTTAACTCTGTTGACAAATCTTCCCCCCTCCCCACTTAATTAGAAAGGTGAAAGAGCAATTAGGGCCATTGTGAACAACCCTTTAAGACATTTATGGTTTGTGATTTTTCTATTTATCACCCACTTATATGACCATCAGCTTCTGTTTCACATATGTTGAGTCTTCATTTAATCTTTATTGGCTCACAATGAGCCACTGCACATGTACTTAGTTCGTATGCTATTTATTTTATTTTATTTACAGATGGTTAACTTAAATTAGACTAAGTCTTCACTTACTAGATTCTTGAAAAGAAATGGGTTATTGAATCATTCAAATCAGTGCTAAAGAACTTTGCTTATCTAGGCCCATGAAATAAAATAATTGGAATCTACTTAAAAAGGAATATAATATCAGTTTTAGCCAAAAAACAAGAATAGTCTGTTTATTATTCTTGTTGTGGATGAACTGATCTTTGCCAGACTCATATAGCTCATCCTTTCACACTTTATTATCTTTACAAAAGGGAAGGAGACAACCTACAAAATTAATTTAAGTAAAGGTCTGGAGGACAACTAAAAACCTTTAACTGGCAGCCACTTACCAAAGCACAGGCAAAAATCAATTTTAATTAGTATTTTTGGCTTTAATGAAAAGTGATTACAAAATTGGCATTTTAGCTAATACTGTTGAGATTTATGGTGAGCGGATGCTAATTAATTTTCTGTTGAATCGCCGTGGGCCCTGAGTATCTGCAGTAAAATCCTGTACTTGCTGATACCAGAGCTGCCTCAGCATTTCAGAATTTTGTAACAAAAGGTTTCTTAATGGTTTACAGGTATATTTCATGCTATTGCTCCTAAGCTATGGAGTATTATTATTTTTTTCCATAAAAAGCCTGTTATAGGCAATCAAATTTCATACCATTTTATAAATTGGGGCAATTTTATTTTAATGGATCTTGAGTCTTAGCCAAAGAACCTTTTATTTGAAATACAGCTTTCTTTTTGTCTAGTTACAAGTGGTAAAAAGGGGACATGAAATACTTTAGAGCACATTTAGTGAATGATTTCTCTTTATTTCCCTACTTGTCCTCTGCTCTTGATTACATTGGTAATAAAGTGCCTTCTGCACCTAGTTACATGCTTTATATACATTGAGCATAAGCATTAAAAAAATAACAAAGCTTACAATCCTCTCTTGTCATGTGACTTTAGGTTCTTTGTGCTCAAGGTTACCACTCTACCACTTGAACCACGGTGCCACTTCCGGTTTTTGAGTGGTTACTTTGAGTCTCACTGGGACTTTTCTGCTGAAGCTGGCTTCCAACTGTAATCTCAGCCTCCTGAGTAGCTAGGATTATAGGAGTGAGGCACTGGTACCCGGAATGACTTGATTTTTAAATGGTTTTTAGCTTGCTTTAGTCTGCTTGCTTTCTTTCCTTTTTTTTCTTTTTTTCTTTTTTCTTTCTTCCTTTCTTTCTTTCCCTTCCTTCCTTCCTTCCTTCCTTCCTTCCTTCCTTCCTTCCTTCCTTCCTTCCTTCCTTCCTTCCTTTTCTTTCTTTCTTTCTTTCCTTAATTTTCTGCTGAACTTGACTTTTGTGTCTGCCTTCTAAAGTAAGAGAAAAAATTATTCTGAGTCTATCTTT